>NC_056725.1:1856600538-1856825538 GCF_019279795.1 Protopterus annectens
TTCTTGAAGAGTGCTAATGAGGAGCTCTGTTTGACATAGATAGGTAGTCTGTTCCAGAGTATGGAAGTCTCTGGGACAGGAATCTATCCCTCCAGCACGTTCTGTTTATTGTGGTGACAAGGTTAAAGTCCCTAGAGTGTGTAGCTCGGAGGGATTGGGATTTCTTTAAGTGGAGCATGTCCAACAGCTCTGGGTTTGACATAGCTTTGTATGTTAGGCAGAGATCGCCCTTGAGTAGGCGATATGCGATGGAGTAAAGCTGTAGTTTTTTGAGACGGTCTGCATAGGGCATCTGTTTGAGGCCAGTAATCCTCTTTGTGAGGTATTTCTGTTGTCTTTCCAGTTGTTGTAGATGTCTTGTGAGGTACATACCAAAAGGGGTGTTGTAATCTATAATGGGTCTAATGAGTGATGAGTAGAGGGGAACAATGACCTCTTTTTTTCTGATGAGAATCCTTTTGTGATGAGATGAGCCATGTAGAAGGATTTCCTGACCACTGTGGCGATGTGATTATCAAAGGAGAGACTACTGTCCACCTGTGTCCCAAGGTCTCATCACATTTTCGGCATTAAGTAGACTACTAGCTATGTGGTAGTTCATGGGTACAGAGTTTTTACCAAAGGGGATGACAATACACTTTTTTGCATTGAGCTTCAGGCCATGGCTTTGACACCAGGTATCTGTCTCAGTGAGGCCCTTTTGTAGTTTGTCCACATCATTAGGAGTTTCGATTATGGCTCCTAGTTTGCAGTCATCTGCAAACTTTGTTAGCCAAAGACCTTCTGTGTTGGCCTGCACTTCAGAGAAGTAGATAATAAACAGGAGAGGACCCAGGACTGAACCCTGTGGTAATCCACTTGTCACTGGTCTGATATCGGATTTGGAATCCGCTACTTTCACAGTGTGGGTTCTGTCTGTGAGCCATTTGGCAACCCATCTTGTGACATAAGGATTTATACCTAGATTAGTGAGTTTATCTATAATTCCAGAGTGGGGGATGGTGTCGAAAGACTTGACGAGATCTAGATAAGCTGTGTGAACCATTTTACCCTCATCTATGGCTTTGGTGACTGCTTCAAAGAAGTCAATCAGGTTTAGGAGACATGATCTGCCTTTTACAAATCCAAACTGAGTAGGGTCCAGAGTTTGGAAATTACCAATGTCTTTGTTTATGAGTTCCATGATGATATGTTCCATGGCCTTGCAGACCAGGCTTCTCAGGCTAATGGGGCGGTAGTTCCCGGGGTCTGTCGTGGTTGCCCCTTTGTGGAGTGGGATAATGGTGCACCATTCAGTGGGTACAAAGCCTGAGGTGAGGCTATGATTGAACATGGTACTTAGGTAGGGTGCCAGTTCATTCTGTAGTTCATGTAGAATGTAGCCTGGGATATTGTCAAGTCCCATGGATGCTGTGTTCTTGGCTTTGGAGAGTGTGTTTTTTACCTGTGCAGCCGTGATTATAGGAACTTTGCATTCTTCCAGTATAGAGATGGGCCCTCTAGGGGGTGAGAGGAGGGTAAAGTTAGCACTGAACCTATCTGCTAGGATGTTGGCAATATCAGTTGGTTCTGTATATTTAGTGCTATTATGCTGTAACTCAGAGCAGGTCTGAGTGTTCCCATTTAGATTCTTGACATAGCTATAGAATGCTTTGTGGTTGTCTTTAGAGTCAGTGGCAATTTTGTTTTCGTAACTAGCTTTGGAGGATTTTATGAGGGATCTCAGCTTCTTACTGAGGTTGACCAGGGAGTTCCACCATTCATGGGATTTTACTCTTTTTTGCAACAGTTTCTTTCTTCTGTTGTAGAGTTTGTTTATGGCAGAGGACCACCAGATTGACTTCCTTTTTTTGGAGTATAACATCTTGGTTCTATTAGGGATGGCATGATCCATGCACCTGTGTAAGTGCTTATAAAGTGCATTTGTGTAGGATTCGGCAGTCATACCTCTATTGTCCGTCTGCATGGGTGTCATGAAGTTTGCCACTTCTGTCTTAAGAAGTGTGAAGTTGGCTTTTGAGAAGTTTTTTACGATGGTTTCCCTAATTGGGACTGGGGGTGGGATGTGGATGTCTAGGCTGATTAGCTCGTGGTCGGATCTGACCAATGAGGAATTGACCTCTGGTGTGGAACACTGGTTTCCCATGTTGGTAATGACCAGGTGTAGGATATTGCTGCCCCTGGTGGGGGTGTGAATAAGTTGATCCAAAGCATTGGAATTTATGAATTCTAGAAAACGTTGAGCAAAAGAGTTGGTACATGAGTAGTTTTCCCAGTTAATAGTGGGGTAGTTGAAATTGCCCATTATTAGGGTGTTGGGTTGTACCCTAATACTTTCCAGTGTACCAAGAAATGAGGAGTGTGAATCCTGGGGCATGGTGGGGGGTCTGTAGCAAGCTACAATTTGGATTGCGGTCTTGCCCAAAGTTAGTTGCACTTGGATAATCTCAGATGCATTATGTTGTGCAACTAGCCTGGAGGTGTGGATATCCTTAATGAATATGGACACGCCTCCACCTTTAGTGCTTCTTTCTGGGTTAGGTGGCTGAAAGGTGTGGTATGAATTGAAGCCTGGTAATGCAGGGGTGCTCTCTGGAGCTTCGAACCAGGTCTCTGTCACTGCACAGATGTCAATGTTCTCCATTTTAAGGAGTGCCTTGAGTGAGTGCATTTTGAGGTTTAGACTTCTAGCATTGAGTAGCATTACCCTCAGATTTTGCTTGCTTGTACCTGTTACGGTGGTGAATTTGTCATTTGAACCTTGCCTAAAAAAGGCACTATAGGGGTGGCAAGAGCCTTAGCCAGTATCGGGAATCCTAAGGGCGACAGATGCAGGCCATCTCTGGCAAAGCATCGTGGACTGTTGATCATGTCGTCCCAGGCAGACAAATACTGGATCCCCTTAGAATGAGACCAGAAGCTTAGCCAATTGTTGAAGTTAATCATTTTGTCCTTGTACTGCAGTATCAATTTTTTGTATCAGTATTACAAGATGCATTGATGTGATATAATAATTAAATGTGTGACAGATTACCTAGATCAACCTGGAAATTAACCCACTACAAAATGAGAAATGAACATCTGAGCTCTGAGTATTAATAAGTAATATGACATGGAAACTGACATTGCAAGTGTGCAACTTGAAGACTAGAAATGGGTGCATGACTGGGAATATGCCTACACCTTTAAGATGTATCTGAAATTATGCAATGGATATGATAGTAATCTGCATTTGTCATCATGTATGTCAAGTCATATTATGTTTTACTGTACCACATCTGCAGACTGACATGGTTATAGTCAAATCAAAATCTGTTCAACGTCTGACAACCCTGTAACCTTTGTACTATACACTGTTCCTTCAGTGGAATGAAAATTTGAGGCACAAATGATGTTGTGTGTGATACTCTCTGCTTGCATTGTGTTTATATCTTGAATGTTAAATGACTCATGCTCATACCAAGACAATAAGCACACCTGGCAAAGTATTAGTACATGTGTAATTTTTTTTAGGTTTTGCCCTAAAACAGGAAGTGCCATTTCTTTACAGTCATGGCTGACCACTGATAGTGCTCTCACTGCTCTGTGTCAACTGTCATGCAAAGAATGACAACAAAAATTACATTTCCAGTTTACAATGCAATTGTTGTTCATGTGTGTGATGTGCTTGTGTTTTAGCTGATATCATTCTTATTTTGGAGAGGCTAAATATACAGGTCAGGGCCATGCAGACTGTACATCATGTGCAGAGGAACAACAACCACAGACAAGAAGTAAAACAGCAAAATATGTTTAATACCTCTAGCGCCTTGGTAAAACTGCCTTCAAGGAGTACAATACAAGATACAAACCAGCAGAATTTATACATTAAATTATCACATAATAAAATAATTAATCAATCAAACAATTAATTAGTGAACAAAATATTTCCAGTTGCACTCATTATTCAAACCTCTCAGTGCTAAGGTCCCATATTTTTTTATTTATTTATTTTATTTTTTTTTACATTTGTTAACCGGGCTAGTCCAACTGGATATATTTCCATTTTCAGCAGAGGCTCGGGGAGAAAAGCTCCACAATAACATTTAAATGTTTATAATGTACAATTTTATGAGAAAAAGGAAACATGAAAGTGTAAGACAAACAGTACATGAGGGAAACAGTAGTTCCAAAGTCAATACTATCTAAGAAACAATACCATATACAAATAGAAATATTTACACCAATATAAAAATAATACAATCATTAGAAATCAGTAGAGAGCCTTAGCTACAGTAAAATAAGCTAATTAAGAAATACAGGAACTTTGAAAGGAATAATATACTCCTACAGTAATGTATGTGAGGTTGTTAACAAATATGTTCACAGTTGGTTAATCTCCTATTTTTAGGAAATAGTTTAAAGTAGTTTACGCTACTAAGGGGTAAGTAGTGTTTGAAAAAGTAAAGGGAAGGGAGGATATAGAAACATGGCAAAAAAGAATGCAGACAATTAGTCATGGTAACAACAAGGGCATAACCAAGTTTGTTATAAGATGTTGCTTCAGCCTTTGTTTAAAGAGTGGGAAGGAGGGAAGTGCAGTTAGATCTGATGGCAACATGTTCCAGAATTTCCCAGTGGTATTTGAAAACAAGGAGTCACCTGCCATGTTATTAGATTTGGTATTGCTAGCGAGTAGTTTAGTGGAGGAGCATAAGGAGTTGAGGTTTACATAGGGGGTAACAAGGTTAGTGTGTATTAGTGTGTATCAGTGTGTTCTTGGGTTGGTAAAATATCCTATGAATAATGATACGTTGGGAGAGTATCAGAATGTTTTTTAGTTCAAGCCAGTTAAGTTGCTTTAAGTTCAGACAGTGATGGGTTCTAAATGGGTTACCAGTGGCAAACCTTGAAATATTATTATAGGAGTTAGTTAGTTTAGTGAGATTACTTTTCTTTAGGTTGGTATAAATGGGGGAAGCATAGAGAAGAGTGGAGATTAAATGGGAGTGGGCAATAGTAGCTATGGCTGTTGGTGTTAAGAATGTTTTTATTCTATATAGGGAGCCCAATTTTCTATTTACAGATTTTATAGTGTTATTGATATGATTATCAAATGTAAGGTTATTGTCAATTAAGACTCCTAATAGTTTAGTGGTAGAGTCTGGGGTTATAATGGTGCCATTATTTGATTTGATAGAGAAATTGATTGGGGGGGGGGACTTACTGTTAGGTGTAAAGAGTAATAGCTTGTTTTTTTTGGCATTCAAAAGGAGGCAAAGTTTTAGGAACCATGCCTCGACTGAGTTGAATATTATCTGAGTTAGGGATTGTACTTCAGATGTGGAGTTGGCAGAACATACGAGCGTGGAATCATCTGCATATTGTATGCAAGTAGCCTGAGGGATTGCTAAGTAAAGGTCGTTGATGAACACTGAGAATAGAAGTGGGCCGAGAATGGAGCCCTGAGGTACTCCAAGGGAGACTGGTAGGTGGGAGGATAGTTTATTCTTCCAAAGGACTGCTTGTTTCCTATTGTTAAGGTAGGACTTAAACCATTGAACAGCCTTGGTGTCAAGAGCAAGGGATTCAAGAGTTTTTAGGAGTAGTGGGTGGTTGACCATGTCAAAAGCTTTTGACAGATCAATAAAGAGTGCAGATGAGAGGAAGTTGTTGTTACGGTTTTTATTGATAGAGTCAGTGAAAGATAGGAGGGCTGTGGTGATACTATGAAATGGCCTGAAGCCATGCTGACAATTAGCTAGTATATTATGTTGGGTTAGGTGGTTGATAAGTTGATGGTGAATACATTTTTCCATAACTTTTGCTAAGGGTGATAAGAGTGCTATTGGCCTATAGTTGGAATACACATTGGAGATTCCACCTTTATGTAGAGGGATAATGTGGGAAATTTTCCAGATATCTGGGATGGTTCCTTCATTTATGGTTCTGTTTATAAGGATGGATATAGGATATGCAACTGCTTTGGCTGCTTTTTGCAGGTATTCAGATGGTATTTGGTCTGCAGAGGGAGTACATGGCTTTAGTTTATGTAAAAGTTTTTGGATATATGTGGTAGTGATGGGTTGTAATTGGAATGTAGGGTGAGTATTAGGTAAAGTGGTTTGGAGATTAGAGTTGTTAATGGACAGTTGGAAGGCTATAGATTTTATGGTGTTGGTGAAGAAGGTATTAAAGGCATTGGCAGTTTGAAGGGAGGTATTATTATCAGCCCCAAGGGGGGGTGGTGTACTGGAATGTCCTGGGTGTAGGAGTCTATTAACGCTAGACCAGAATTTTTGTGGGTTGTTTTGGTGAGATTGCTGTAGTTTTTTGTCAGTCAGTATAGCTTTTTTAGTGGTATTCCTTAGCTGTCTGAATGTTTGTTGCTCTGAGATATTTTTGGATGCTCTCCATTTGGCCCAAGATTTATTTCTAAGTAATATGAATTGTCTAGTTACTTTTGAAAGCCAGGGGGCAGGTTTGGATTTCATTCTGATAGAACATTTAGGAGCATGCTTGTCAAGGATAGTTAAGAATTTAGAATTAAAATATTTGACTGTCTGCTCAAGAGGGAGAGTTTTTAGTGGGTACCAGTTACAGGCACTAAGTTCAGTTTGGAATAACACAGGGTTAAAATGTTAGTTGGTTCAAGAGATCTTGTAAGTAGGGGTGTTAGGGATATCATTCTTTTGTCTTATGATGTAAGTTAACATATGATCACTTAAGTCATCTGGTAGAGTTCCCGCCTTGTAAACTTGTTGATGTTTATTAATGAGTATCCAATCTAGGATACTCTCTTTATTATTGGCTTTGTTGATTCTAGTGGTGGTGGTAATAGTTTGACTAAAGCCATGAAGATTGATATGTGATGAAGGATTCTCTGTGTTTACACGTTTCCAGTCAGTATTGAAATCGCCAAGTATAATGGTTTCTTGTGGGTGAGAAGTTGATACCCAGCTCAGAATGTCTTCTATTATAGAAATATTATTACCAAGTGGTAGGTAGATGCAGATAATATATAGGGCTTTGGAAGCATTTATTTGAAGTCGGGAGATCAAAACTTCAGCTTTACTATCCTGAGGTGGGTTACAAGATAGGGAGGAGATCTGTAGAGTGGATTTATACAGTAGAGCTACTCCCCCACCCCTACGTTTAGTGCGGTTGAGTCTTAATATGTTGTAACCTGGAGAATTCTTTCATTATCCTTAGTTGCCGGTTTTAACCAAGTTTCAGTCAGGTAGAGTATATGAAAGGAATGAGTATCAAGAAGGGCATGGAGATATGGAATTTTATTGTTTATACTGTGGATATTAAGATGACCTAAAAGTAAAGAGTTTGAGAGACAGGTTTGGGTAGTAATGGTGGGGGAAGTGGAAGAAGGAGTTGTACAAGATGAGAAGCTTGTGGAGCCTGAGTTGGGATGGATGTCACCATCTTTTAAGGTGGGAGTTTTTAGGGCAGAAAATTGGTGGTTGAGGAAGCTGGTAAGGTATTTTAATTTTTTTTGAGTTGTGTTATTGAATTTAATATGAGTAAGTCGATGATACTTGGCTAGCAGGTAACAGGGTGTAGTTGTGGTGTTTATTTGAAAATGGGTAAAGGTGTAGTTATCACTAGCTGTTTGTTTAGGAGAGTAGTTGAAGTAGTTAAAATTGACTTTGTTAATGGGGGTGAAGAGACAGGCGGAGGTGAGAATAGATGTGAGAGTAAATAGTATTAAACATTTAGTTAGGATAGGTTTAGTTGTTGAAGACATATTTTAAAGAGTGTATTAAGTAGTTATAGCAGAAAATAGGGTAAGAAAGACAAAGGAAAGTAAGGGTTTGATGCATTTGTTAGTATGGGAGTGGTGATAGGTAGTGAGATAGTTTTAAGAGGGTTTTAGGAGGAGGTACAGGATGTTGGGAAGGGAAATGTGAAAATAGGTGGAGTATGGTTAAAATAATAAAGATGGTAGAAGTATTGGATTGGATGGATTGGGATAGGGGGTGTGGCTTAGGAAGTCTAAGTGTAGGACCCCTGGGGGTGGGTGGGAATTGGGGGTAGGGTAGGGGAGTGGAGTGAGCCCACAGGCGAACGGAGCGGGCAGACAAGATAAGTAAGAAGCTGAGTGATAACAATCAGTGGAAGTCTGACTGTTATCGGTGAGTGTGGGTGGAGATAAGCAAGAGAAAAATAAATGTGGTTGTGAAACCAGGGCGAACGGAGCGGGCAGACAAGATAAGTAAGAAGCTGAGTGAGAACAATCATTGGAAGTCTGACTGTTATTGGTGAGTGTGGGTGGAGATAAGTAAGAGAAAAATAAATGTGGTTTGAAAATATAAACAGCTGCTTTATGCAGAAACCTATCCCTAAGAGGGACCAAATGACCTGTATTTAACACAATTTGTTCTAAAATGCATTCCTTTAATAAAGCAGCATCGCTATGATGATAAAGTTTAAAATGCACTGCCAAAAGGTTCTCACAATGTACATTCCTGATGTCTTTAATATGTTCCTGTAACCTAACTTTAAAGGGGTGGTGAGATTCCCCTATATAAAATAAATCATAAGGACATTTTAGAGCATAAATAACTCTGTCGGTATTACAAGAAAAACTCTGGATAGGGTTAAAGCTAATACCATTAATTTTAGAAAAAATTGTTAACTATTTGCTTACACACACAGAGCACTTCCCACACTGAAAATGTTCCCTTTTAATGGGGATTTGACTCACCATATTATTAGTTGGCATCACAAATTTATTATGTACTAGCATATCAGCAAGGCTACATCTCTTCTTAAATGAAACAGAAGGATTGATACTAATGATTTGTGATAATTCCAATCTTTTAAAAGCATCGGCCAAAAATATCTCAATAATTTAATAACTTGCTCACTAAGAACATTATAAACCGTAACAAAATAAACTGCCCTCTTTCCTTTATACTGACCATTAACACTAGTATTGAAAACTGAGTTATATCTAAAAAAATGGAAAACTATTTACATCATAAATATCTGCCCTATGAACTGAGCTTTTTTCAATGATATTGCTCATGTCATTTTGTTTTAGTATAACCTTTTGAAGAGCCTCCCTCACATTTTCACTACTATAACCTCTACTTATGAACATCCTGGCCGTATATTGCGCTTCCCTATCAAAATCATCTTCCAAATTGCAAAATTTATTAAGACATACAAACTTCCCATCAAGTAATGATGAGATAAGATGGGAGTATGACAATAATGGCCATGTAAAAACATACCCCCTTCATCTATTTTTCTGTAAATAGAAGTGATAATTTTACCAACATCTAACACTATTAAATTAAGGTCCAAAAAGGTTACTTGTTTGCCTGGTTGAAGGCCATCAAATTTAAAATTAAATTAGTTACAATGTAAACATGTTACAAAATCATGAACCAGATTCTTACTCCCTTTACAAGTAAAAATGATATCATCAATGTGCACATGATGAGCATGCCAGCATATTTTAAGAAGATTTACACATGATCAGGCTACATATATGGCATTGAAGCAGTGCAAATAGGTTTTCTGAGATGTTTGGATGTGCTCTTCATATTCAACTACATGAGTAGTTGCAACTTATGTTTTCGAATTGTGCAGCATATGTAATATTTATTCCATAGCATGCACACAGAAGTGTGCTATTATTATTATTGCTATTATTATAATTATTATTATTATTACTAATAAAGTTACCATTGCAGTAGACATGTGTGTACCATTGTAAAGGTTATTATCCACAATCAACAATTCTATTTCAGCATTACCATTATATATTGCATGTGTGGGGTAAATTAAAATTTAAAAATACATATGATCACATGTATAATGCTACATAAAAATATACAGGTATAGTATCCCTTATGTGGATTCAAACCCTACACCTGTATAGTACATATTTCATTAACCCAAGGAGTCATTACAACAGTAACAAGCAAGTGCTTTTCTGAGTTCAGTAATGTCTAATATGCTAAGTATTGAGCACCATCAGCAATCTTGTTTTGTACTAGTGATGGCTTAGTCTTTGTGCATGCAAATTGATTTTATTTTGGTTTTTGACATAGGACGTGAACTATGATTCCCTAAGGGGCATCAATGACCATCTCTGATGCATAATAGCAACAGTCTGTACAGGATAAATTCAGTATAGTACTTTGTTAGCTTTGTGGGTTTCAACAAGTAAAACATATTCAACAATTATAAAACACAAAAAGTAGAACAGGCACTCCACAATGAACTTCAATGGACTTCAATAAATTTTAATGTAATAAAACCACAGAAAGAGCACCTTCATCTTACAAACATGAAGACTTTGTCAGAGTTACAGTCTGCCATTAACACAGTGAGGCTGAACTGGGACATTGTTTTTTCTGAGGAGGTAAAAAAGATTCTAGGAACTGCCCCAGTGATAGTGTATTCTAAAAGAAAGAACATTGACTCTTTTAGATTTACCCACTAGTCATATAAAATCTATGGTGACAAATGATTCTTTGTATAAATGTGGATCCTGCAAAATGTGCAGATATATACATGATGGTCCATACTCTGCAGTTAAAAATTTCAACAGAACTATCCCATATCCAGGGAAATGCAACTGCAGCACTGCAGCACTGCACACATAGTATACTTTGCTACCTATGACGCCTTTTACATAGGCAAAACTATCAGAAAACTTAAGTACAGAATCTGTGAACATATGTATGACATAAAAAAGGAAAGCCACCAATGCCTTATTTAGTCATACTTTAGGTTACCCAAAATACAAAAAATTCCTGTTCTTCATTATAGACAAGATAATTGTGACAAACTTTAGTGGAGACTTAGACACACAACTTAAGTTCAAAGAACTAACTTGGCAAATCAGACTTAATGCAACTGCTGCTCCAGGCATTAATGATGCAGTTTGTCTTTCTAGCATTTTAAAGATGAAAGCAGCTTTAGTGTGCTTTTTTTTTTCTTCAATTTCAACACATTTTTCAGTGTACAACTGTGCAAGTGATTGATTTAGCTGTATTTCATTATTTAGTCTATGTACAAAAAATAGATGTTTCAGGTCTGGTTCTTTAAGAAATTGCACTTGGTAGTTGAGTGACATCATAATTTATTCTTCTAATTCAAATTTGATTGGATGAATTGTTTTTATTTAAATGTTTTAATGGCAGACTGCAACTCTGATGAAGTCATCATGTTTGTAAGACAAATGTGATCAGTCTGTGGTTTTATTACATTACAATTTGTTGGAGTGCATTGAAGTTTGTTGTGGAGTGTCCATTCCACATTTTTTGTCAGTTGTTAGTTTTATGAAGTTTGATGTTCAATAATTATCACAATTTCACTTAGACATCACCATCACAAGATTTGAACAATGCACCTGTGGCATTGCAATGGAGCATTGATATCAGGGACATGTCACACAAACAGTTACATTAATATCAGAAAGTTGGCTATATGTTATTCTATGTCTGAAATCAGAATTATCATTCATTATAGTGATGTTGTCAGACTTATGTTGTTTTTCTTTACACAGTACTGTTGTGTTACTGAGATTATTGGAGACATGAGGATGATAATGACTGTAAGGTTAGAACCACTTTCTGCTGGGAAGACTTACTCATAACATTGTTGTGCATTACCTAATTTTACTATGTTTATTCAAGGAATGTCTTAAAGCTTGACATAAATATAATCCATTGGTTTTAAGGTGTGCATATGTTTTATGTTTAATACACATTCACAGTGGTGTGGATATCATGTACATTGTTAGTTATCTTAACCACATACATGAGATGTGTGCACATGCAGAAGGAGGGATTCCACTCTTTGTTGAATTATAAGGAATGCATGTGGATCATTAAGTTAGGAGCTTTGTTTTCACTTAGAATTAATGAGCAGTTATAATAGCCAATAGTTCATAGGTTCATAGGTTCATACTAGGCTATCTGCCCTGGGGCATTTATAAGCCTAGCCTGATTGTGTTTGGCTTATGCCACCCCTTGATTTGAGTATACTGTGCCCTTTTTAAAGTTTAGTTTACTGTGCCTCTGTCTAATAGTGACACGGAAGTAATCTCCGGGACAAACCTACGATCCCCCATCCACTCATCAAGATTCTTCTTGAAGAGAGTCAGTGAGGTGCTCTGCCTAACATGAATTGGAATTCTATTCCAGAGCGAAGGGAGCCTCTGGGTTATGAATCTGTCCCTCCAGCATGTTCTATTTATTTCTGTGCTGAGGTTCAGTAACCTTAGATTTACTGAGGTAGAGCATGTCTATTAATTCTGGGTTGGACATAGCTTTATATGTCAGGCATAGATCGCCTCGAAGTAGGCGGTATGCAACTGAGTAGAGCTGGAGTTTTTTTAACCGAGCAGCATGTGGCATCTGTTTGAGTCCCTTGATCCTCCTGGTAAGGTACTTTTGGGGTCTTTCTAATTGCTGCAGGTGTCGGGTAAGGTACATCCCAAAGGGGACATTGTATTCTATGATGGGCCTGATGAGGGATGAATAAAAGGGCACGATTACCTCTCTTGATCTAGATGTGAATCCTTTCATGATGAGGTGGGCTTTGTAGAAGGTCTTTCTAACCACTTTGGCAATGTGGTTGTCAAAGGAGAGATTGCTATCAACTTGGGTCCCCAGATCCCTAATTACTTTTTCTGTACTTAATGGGTTACCACCTATGTGGTAATTTGTGGGCACATTGTTTTTGCCAAAGGGTATGACTATACACTTTTTGGCATTTAGCTTTAGACCATGGCTCTGGCACCAGTTATCCGTCTCTGTGAGACCTTTTTGAAGGATGTTTGTGTTATCTGGAGGGTCGATTATGGCACCCAGTTTGCAGTCATCTGAGAACTTGGTGAGCCATAGTCCTCCCACGTTGGCCTGTACCTCAGAAAAGTAAATACCGGACAAGAGAGGTCCCAGGACAGAACCTTGTGGGACGCCACTTCTGACCGGTTTCGAGTCTGACATGGCTCCAGCAACTCTGACTCTGTGGGTTCTGTCTTTGAGCCAGTTTGCGACCCATCTTGTGACATAGGGGTTTATATTTAGGCTGGATAGCTTATCTATGATGCCCGAGTGGGGTATTGTGTCAAATGCCTTTGTGAGGTCCAGATAGGCTGTGTGGACTACCTTCCCTTCATCTATGGCCTTGGTGACTGTTTTGAAGAAGTCAACCAGGTACAAAAGGCAGGATCTGCCCTTGACGAAGACAAATTGGGTAGGATCTAGTGTCTGTAGGTCCCCAATGTCTTTGTTTATGAGTTCCATGATGATCCCCTCCATAGCCTTGCAGACTAGGCTAGTCAGGCTTATGGGGCGATAGTTTCCAGGGTCCGCAGAGGCGCCACCTTTGTGTAGTGGGACCACTGTTGCTGTACGCCATTCTTTGGGCACATATCCTGTAGTGAGGCTGAGATTGTACAGCAGTTTTACTTGAGGGATTAGTTCTTCTTGGAGTTCATGTAGAACGCAACCCGGGATGCCATTTGGTCCCATGGAAGCAGTGTTTTTTTGCTTTGGAGAGGGCGGCCTTCACCTGAGCATCATAGATGTTTGGGAGGCTGCACTCTGCCGGGATAGATACTTGCTCTTTTGGAAGGGGTGGAGAAGTTTGCACTGAACCTGTCTGCCAGGATACTGGCGATGTCTGTGGGTTCAGTGTATTTTTTGTCGCTTAGAATCAACTCAGAACAAGTCTGGGAGTTGCATCCCAGGTTCCTAACATAACTGAAAAAAGCCTTATGATTGTCTTTAATGTCCTGTGCAATTTTTCTCTCGAAGCTGGCCTTGGAGGATTTTATGAGGGATCGTAATTTTTTGCTAGTACTGATCAGAGATGCCTTCCCTTTTAGGGATTTTGCTCTATCATGTAGTAGCTTCCTCCTTCTGTTGTACAGTTTATTTATGGCTGGGGTCCACCAGACTGGACGCCTGCCTTGGATGATTGGGTCTTGATTTTGTTTGGGATAGCATGATCCATGCATTCCTGGAGATGTCCGTAGAATGCGTTTATATAGGATTCTGCAGTTTGGGCCATAGTTTCCACTGGCCCTGGGGCCTTGAAGGATTCCACTTCGGTTTTGAGAAGTGTGAAGTTCGCTTTTGAGAAGTTTTTCACTGTGGTTTTCTGGGCTGGGGGTGGGGTCGGGATGTGGATATCCAGTGAGATTAATTTATGGTCTGATCTTACCAATGAGAAATATACTTCTGGTATGGAGCATAGAGTCCCCATGTTGGTAATGATTAGGTCTAGTATGTTTTCCCCTCTTGTGGGAGTGGTGGCTAGTTGTTCCATAGCATTTGAGTCTATAAATTCCAGGAACCTTTGGGCTAAGGTGCTGGGGCTTGAGTAATGCTCCCAGTCTATGTTTGGATAGTTGAAGTCGCCCAATATAATGGTGTTTGGAGAGATCTTCATGTTCTCCAATGTTTTCAGGAAAGCCGAGTGGGATTCCTGCCTTTGAGAGGGTGGTCTGTAGGATGCTATAAACTGAAAAGCAGTCTTGCCCACTGTCAGTTGTACATGGATGGTCTCCGATACTTCATGCAATGCCACTAACCTGGAGGTGTGGATATCCTTGATAAATATGGAAACTCCCCCTCCTTTTGTGGTTCGGTCCTGGTTTTGGGGCCGAAAAGCATGATATGAGGTATAATCTGGTAGTGCTGGGGTGCTCTCTGGAGCCTTGAACCAGGTTTCTGTCACTGCACAGATATCGATGTTCTCCATACTGAGGAGGGCTTCGAGTGCATGCATCTTGTATTGGAGTAAGGGGTATGTTTGCCTCTATATGTACATATGGGATGTTAATATATATATATTTGCACTGATGAAGGCTGAGGGCTGAAACCGGTATGCGTTTTCTACAACTTAGGGTGTCTGAAGTGTATTGATATGAATCTATATGGAGCCAATTTCATATTGAATTAAATTGTTTATGCTGGAGAGCTGGTTTTGAGTACTGGCCCTTTGTTAATGTTCATGGAGTTAAAATTTTGGGTTGTGCACCTTTTCGTACGTGCATGGGGGTTGGAGTTGATTTGGTATGCACAGGCACCTCACATAAATTTTAGAATATGTGGACAAATACAAGCATCAGGTTTCAGATCTATTTCAACAGGAGTATAACTTAAACATATTTGTAAGAATTACTTGTCTTGTGCACCCTTGCAAAACATGAATTCCATTAGCACATCATTGACTGACTAATAATGTTAATGAGGCACACTTGCAAGGCATTAATTAGGCAAAAACTGCCATTCTTGTTCTGCACATCATTGTGTATAAACCAGCACCATGCTTATCTCCATAACAAGTCATGGCAATTGAATTAATCAATAAGAATAATGCAGTGAGATCAGCTGGCATAATGGTTAAGGTTTTCACTTCCTATGTACAAGGTACAAGGTTCGATTCTGACTTCCAGCCAATACCTCCATGTATCTCTGTGTGGTTCCTCTCACCTCCAAAAACATGCTGAGTGATTCCATCTCAAATCTCACCAAAAGAATGGAGCTGTGGGTAGCAGCACAGACTCTTCATAGTTGCCCTGCAAGGTGAAGAGTTGTATAAACCAACCACTTTGGGTATCTGCATTGGTAAACAATATCCTCATGATAGAAGAACACTGATCACAGACTGCACATCATAACAGAGCTAGCCACTTGATGGTGTGAAATATGGCTCTAGGTGAATCGGTCATGTTTACTATGTAACCAAATGGGTATGGGCACTTTCCAGTGATAAGTGGGTTGAGGACCCAACCCACACCAGGAACCCACGCTAACACTGGGAGGGGTGTATGTGCCCTGATTGTGTCAATAATCTACTGACCATCTGGTGTCCAGTTGCTCATCTTGGATTACCAGGGATAGCTCTGTTGAGCAAAAGCTGGAAATAATTCAACCAGCCAAACACAAACTAAGAATTGCTACCCTCCATATAGGCTCACTGACACATCTTGGAAGTGGATGACATGATGGTAAGGAGGAGGCTAGATATCCTCTGTATCCAGGAGACAAGATGGAAGGGCAGTGTGGCAAAGCCACTTGACTTGGGATCCAGACTCTATTACTCAGGAGGATGACAAGCCACTGTGAATGGTGGTGAGGGAGAGGCTTCAGAAAGATGTCACCAGACTCCAGCTTAAGAGGGCAGTATTCATAATTGGGTCTATATTATATCATCAAACACTTAAAAAAGTGAATGATGAATAATCACCCCCATGTAAGTGAAAGCTTACAATCTCGAAAGCTCAGAACAGTGATTTTTTTCCAAGGGGGAAAAAAAATCACTGTTCCAAAAAAAAATAAATAAATTGAAATAATACATAAAGTGGGGGGCTTCACCCCCCCACACCCCCTAAATATACCAACTCCGAGATCACATTACAGTGCCGAAAACAACAAAGTAACGGAAGCGGACAAGCAAATTATTTCCCTAAGAAAGAATTTGCTTAAAAGCTGCTTCGCTATTTTGTCTTTTCATTGTTTTAAGTTTGACCAAGACGCAGTCGATAGAATGTGTCTTCGGTCATCTAATAGGAACTCTCATAATCTCAGTTTATGCCCCATGGCAGGATTATGATAATGAGAAAAAGAATCCATTTAGACAGCAGTTGCAGGACCTGCTAGATAAAGCAGAATAACTTGAATTAGTATTAATAATGTATGACTTGAATGTACATATTGGTGCAGACAGAAAAGGATATGATGACTGCCTCATGGGTGACATCTGGTAAGATCAGTTGTAGCACCTTGTATCAGAGCCTTTTACAGATACAGATTTACAATATCAATTCCTAACATAGTTAAAAGATTTCCTGATCTATTTTCTAGCATATACACAAATTCAGTGCTAAAGTGCGTTTGGCGTGTTTGCATATGTTTAATATGCTTCTGAATTACTCCTCCTTTTTGCTTTATTACTATATAGTGTAGCTTAGTATATGGTCATTAACATATGATTCTGCTAGCCCTTGTTTTCCAGTCACCCATGATGTGTAGTGCTGTTATCTGAATTGCAACTCCCCCTGCTCATCACTGTTCATTGCGCACAAGAGCTTAGCATGATGAGAAGACATTCATGAATCCTATCCTAGGTTTGAATGGTCACATCTCTGTTTCTAGTATACAAAAATATGAAGTGATAGGTCATAGCTACATAAGAAGGAATTTATGTAATATATTAACATTTTTAAGCATTTTATATAAGTTATCATTGCAGCAAATTGTATACGTGTTTTTAACTACCTCAAGTATTTCATAATTTCATAGGCAATTACTAGGCTAGGTGCCCTTGAGGGCCATTTTAAGCCTATCCAATTTCCCTAAAAGTTGAGAATCATATCCTGTATCTTGTGTCTGTGATGTAAACGACTTAATTATTATGTTAAGCCCAACCCCATAGTCTTTTTTAAGGCTACACTAAATTGATTAGTACTGTCATTTGATGGATCTAGTAGTATTTAAATGAATTGATTTTGGTACTGTTTTATGATTCTGAGAAAGTCTTTTGAGATGAATGAGATGAAAACACTAGCCCCAGGATTCAATAAACTCCATGCAGGAATAGTGCTATTTCTGCACAGAGTGAACTGTGTCCATTTCCGCATAGCCTTAACAGCAGTGCTTCTTGCATTTTCATGAAGGCATGCTACTGCTGAGGCTAAGTGGACATGAACACTACTGAGTGCAGGGGGCATGTTTAAGTAGTGCCCACACATCTAATACACCCCCTGCACTCTAAAAGTTCTGTACAGCACTTTTTAAATGCTTTTCAGTGTCTGCAGACACCTAAAGCAAACAACATAGTAAAACAGTGTCCGTGGACACTGAAATAGATAGGAGATCATGAAATAAATGCAGGGGATGTGTGACAGGTACTGCCACACACCCCCTGCATTTTCAAAGTGCTGTGCAGCATTTTACAAGTGCTTTCAGTGTCCTCTAAAGCTATGTAGATGGGAAGCAATGCAGGGGTTGGGACAGGTAATGTCTCACACCCCCTAAATTGCGAAAGTTGCATGTGGCCATATCCCTCAACTGTACAGGTTTTCACAGAATGTCCAGATGTCTGCCTCACATACCTCTCACTCTCTTAGAGCAAGAAATCTGGACAAAGCCATGAATAATGGGGGGGACAAAGGCCCAAAAATAGGGACACTTTTTTAAATATTGCTCTTACAAACTCAGAAAGTTGATAGAATAATAGGTTTTGCATTAGCATGGATTTTCCAAAGGGTATAAAGTCTGAAACTCAAATGCCTGTCATTATTTTTTGACTTAAACCCTAAGTGGCTTGCCAATCATTTGCTAGAAAACCACAATCATATGAGAAATGAAACAAAAATATGAGGCAAAAATCCGGACATTCTGCAAAAATCAGTACAGTTGAGGGGTATGCTGCCTCATATTTACGGTGTGTTCCCCCAAATATATGACCCTACCTGGTAAATAGCAGACGATTGGAATCATTAAATAATGACAAACATTTGAGTTTAAGACTACACATCCTTCAGAAAAGTCATGCTAATGCAAAACCTATTATTCTGTCAACTTTCTAAGTTTGTAAGAGCAATATTTAAAATCTGTCCCTATTTGTCGTCTTACAGTTGCCCTTACTGTGACTGACAAGGAGTACTGATACATGTAAATAAAGTGATTTTATTAATTTCATGTTTTATTTTCCATTCCAAGCAATGTTTAAGTGTAGCTGATCTGGTTTGCACATTAGGGCCATCTGCTCAGCATTGCTTAAACATCTCATAGCAGCTAAAAATGTATAGCTCACATCTTAATGATGAGATAGCATAGTGGTTAGAGTCCCGGCTTTGTATGCAGGCGTTCATGGTTCAAGTACCAAAATAGGCACCTTATTTTTACATGGGAAAGCATTGTTAAAATTAATTTTTCATGTTAAATTATGTAGTAAGTGATATCTGTCACCCAGGGTAGTGTAGCTGGTCCAAAATGAAAGTGTGACTGCATATAACATGTGAAATTACCATCGTATACACAAGTGTCCCATACAGTATAGACACACCCCAAGGTAATGTAATGAAAGCACATAGGGGATGTCATGTAAAGTAAATCATATACACTTAATTATATGTTAGTAATGAATTCATCTACAATCCTGATATTTTTTAAATGAAAAGTGAGCAATGCTAAGCAGTGCTCAGCTCTGCTTAGCCAGTTTAAGCATTGCTTAGATGTAAATTCTAAGCAGCAGTTAGCTCAGCTAAGTGGATTTGTGCACTGTTAAGTAGTGCTCAGCATTTACCCCTTTAAGCACTGTTCAACTCACCTTAGCAGATTTGCACACCGCTTAGCTGAACTTAGCATTTTCAAAATGGTCCAATGACAGCAAAGGGCAGGAATATGGCCTCATTTAAACCATGCAGGTGGGAATACAGACAAAACATGTTGTAGTTTGATCCATGCAGGAACTATGTCAGGTGTTGGAGAGGGCTCGTTCTTTCGGGTGCAGCACTGGGGCATTTTGGACTCCAGGGTCATGGCTGGGCTCCTTGTATGAAACCATGATGACAAACTGCTGCAGGGCCAGTACCAGGGCTCACAGTATAAAGTGGAGGCCTGAACCATCTGGCACATGACCTCACTAGTGACACTGGTATCCCCTGAACTGGCGAGCAGGTATGGCATCACTATGCTGACCTAAAGCGGAGGAAGGGGGTGCTCTTGGCTGAATGGATCCAAGGATGCTTGGGACAACCATGCTCCAGCAGTTTGTAAGTATCACTGATATAGGTGTACCAGATTCTAGCCTGAGTATGTGATAGAAAGGTATGCATAATGTTTTTTTTTCTCACCCCTACAGCTGAAGCAGAGAGGGCTAGTAACATTAAGGCTCATGGAGACAGACTGACAGGGATGGGCCGACCGGCTGGTGAGTGCAGATCTATCTTGCAGTATACAGTGGCATAAAGTAGAAGGAGTACGTTGTTTACTACCAGTACATATAGTGTGTACTGTGTCTAATGAACAAATGATGTTTGTCACACTAATATTGATCAACAGGATATCCATTAATAAAAGTGTCATTTCACTGTAATAAAGATGTATACCACAAACTGTTGTGTTTACTCTGCTATGTTGTTGTAGAAATAGAATGTGTACAGGTTCTTCACAGCAAATATGGTGTTGACAGCATGAAGTAACTGAGGCTGTTCTTAGAACCAGATAGTATGCAAAACAGTAGAATGTAGAGCTGTAAAACAAGATATAAAATAAATATGAAATATTGTATGCACTAAGTTTTGAACCCTGAATAGTAATGTCTACAGTATTATACTGTGTCCCCTCCAGCATTGCATTCTTGTGTTAACCTTTGCTTTCCAGATTATAATATTTCAGAGGATTAATACACAGTACAATAACTATCTGCCATGCATGAATGTCAGGATTACAAGGTCAGAAGGATGAATACAGTATAGCAGCAGATTTCTTCAGCTCCACCAATTTAATTACACTGACAGGAATTAATTGCTTAAAAAATTATTTTTTGAAGTAATTTTCTTTCTAAATATGTTTGTTTTATATAGTTCTTGAACTATATCTAAAAAAGAAAGGAAATTTTAACAATATTCCTGTCAGAAATCACTTTGGAAATTTTCTTGTCAGTTTATCAGTCTGAAATGAGTTCCAGTAAGACAAATTCTCAAGACTCCAGCATCAAGAAAGAACTTCAGTCTCTGATAACTATAATCCAGCAACTTACTGCTAAGATGGATAAAATGTATACTAAAATAGATACCTTCATAGAAAAAACTACAAAACAAATAGACTTGTTACATATAGACCTGCAACAACAGAAGATCCAGATGACAGGCATAGAAGAAGCTGTGAATGACATGGAAAATAGAATCCAAGAAGAGGAAATCAACATTGAGTTTCTGCTGAAACAAAATACACATTTACAAACAAAGCTGGATGACCTGGAAAATAGATATAGGCACAATAACATTAGGATTTTTAGACTGCCAGAAAATATTGAAGGTAACAATATTACTTCTTTTTTAACAACATGGCTCCCTAAAACTTTAGACTTACCAGAAGCATTCACTTTTGGTATCGAAAGAGCACATAGATCTATAGCTAATACTAACTCTAACAAAAACTATCCTAGATCAGTTATAGTTAGATTTCTATCATCTTTTGATAAAGAGATGGTTCTTAAATCTGCTTGGGCTAAAGCTCCTGTTAAGATTAATGAGACAACTGTGCGTTTTGACAATGACTATTCTTCCTTGGTAATAGCTAAAAGAAAAGTTTTTCTGTCACTAATAAGGGAGCTTAAAAAAGCACAGTTTAAAACATACCTTCTGTTTCCTGCCAAGCTAAAAATCTTCCTTCCTGATGGTCCTAAAATTTTTGATGACTTAGACTCTGCTTTACTGTTTATCAAAAAATAAGATTTTGGATAAAATAGAGGAAATGGAATGGGCTAGTCCTTCATTAAAGAGACTGGCAACTGAAACTTCATGGAAGACTTCAGAGAAGAAGAAGAGACTAAAAACAAATGATTTGTTCTATGGTTTTCTTTTTTTTTTTCTCTCATCATTTTACTTCATTATTAATCTTTTTAAATATAGTTCCTGCATTTCCAGAAAGCCACAAATATTCTGAAAAAGATTTAATCAAAGTTATTCTCTGTGTGCAAAGAAATGTTTTGTTTCATAACCAGTCAAAATATCTGAGGAACTAATAACAAGCTATTATTCAATTTGTTTCTCTTTCTGAAAAAGAGAAGTAAGGTCAGTACTTTGATACATTTTTTTCCTATTGCTTGTCTCCTTTTCTTCTTTTCTTTGTTTAAACAATGACATTCTATTTAGATTATGTAGTGGGTAAAGGGTGGGGGAGGGCAGGGAGAAAAGAGTAATGAAAATATGATAAATGGAATAATAACATATTTATTCCTTGTAAAAAGTTTATATGTTCTTCAAATGCTATTCCTAATTATACTTTCTTGATTATACTGCTTATGCTTGTTTGTAAATAATCTGTCATGCTTTAACTAATAATAATTAGAACTAAATAATAGTAAATAATATGTTTTATTTTTAACTCTATTAATATAAACAGTAAGTAATATTCCATTGTATATACTTCTTATAGCTTTCCCTTACATTTTTTTTTATTTCTGCTTTACACTCTTTTATTTTCTACTCTCTTTTTCTTTTCTTTATTCTTTCTCTTTATTTTTTTTCATATTAATATATAGAAATGCTTTTGATCATATAGACACAGTAAATAATAAGATTTGCATAAAAATTGAGTTGGGACAAAAATATTGAGTTTTATTACTTATTAATAACTTTGGGCTTAATTTCACTTACATAGAGGCTGTAATAACCTGTAAAATACATTGCGAAGGTTTTGTCATGTTTAGATGCATTTACACTGCTAAATGAATGTTTGTCACTAGTTTTTAACAAGTTTCCCGCCAAAATGTTAAGGAGACAATCTGGGATGTGGGCTACCTCATGAACAGTGTCCTCGAGTTGTTTCAAAAGCTTCAACTCTCAGAATTCTCACAGAGAAGCTGAAAGCAGTCAATTTGACCTTTGACCTAGATATCACACTGACACATCGCAGATTCAGGAAGAACACTCTACCAGGAAGTAGAACTGATGCAAATGCAACTATGTGAAGGAAAATGAACTCTTTAACATTTAAATGTGAGTTATTTTATATAATTACTTAAATATCTATGTTATAATGTATAAAATATGTCAGTTATAATGATTTTAAATGATGCAGTTTCTTGTAGTAAGTAAATGTCTTATTTTAGAAGGCATAGAAAATGAAACATTTATTCAAGTGTTTTTGAAAATCTACTTGACTGCAGCATACTAATCTGTGTTAAAAACTTATGTTCCAAACATATACATTACTATAACTCATTTAATTCATCTGATTGACAAGCATAAATAACTTTATAACTCTATTCTGGAAGAAATTGTCATATGATATATTTTAAAGCAGTAGTATAGACATACAAAATACAGATGGCATTTTTTACAATAATGCAAGTGTTTCTGAGAATTTGCATAACTATGCAGTATGATTTATAACAATTTCTATAAATATAATATTTTATTCTATTGACAATAATAAGTATGAGTAAAATGCTCATATACAAGCAATTCAAGGTTTTTTGGAAGCTGTTGACTGCATTTACATGACAGAAAATAGATGCATCTTAATATATGTAATATCTGAACCATATTAGCCAAAGTTTTTGATTTAAATGAATGTTAGAACTTATTTTTACATACTTTGAATAAATTAATATGTAAATATGCCTTCCTTTTTTTTTTTCTCTCTCTTTCTTTCACTCTCTCCCTCTTTCACGTCTTTTATTTCTCTCTCTCCTCTTGGTTCCTAATATCAAGATTATTTGAATGCTATTTGAATACAAGTGTATTATATTACATAGATGTATATAGTAGTATGAATAGTTTTTTAAAAAAAAAAGTTTATTTTAGTTTATATGATGCTGTTTTATCAAATGTGTAGTCTTGTCTTGCTAAATAATTGAATTGAAAGCTGTTAATTTAAGTTAAATATAACCAGTATTAAATTGATAAGGTGGTAGCTGAGGTACTGCTGCTTAGGGTAGGGGTTAACTTGAGTGGTAAATACTACTCTAAGTTGGAGTTTTAACTCCAGGCTGGATGCAAGGTTTAATCCTTACATTATTTTCACTTGTTCATTGTTATATGTATATAGTTTTGACATCCACAATATATTTTGTACACTCATTGTCACTACAAACAAAATTGAATCCTATACAAAATCCCATAAGAGATTCAATAAATACAGCTATATTTAAAGGTACACCTAAAGGAGGAGATGTAACATTACTTATGTTGTTATTTGTTATTTTGATCATAAGATTCTTAAGTTTTAAACATGCCAAATGACATCTTTAAAAGGAATTTCTTTAAACATTAATGGATTGAATAATCCGTGTAAAAGGGCAAGCCTAATAAGATACATTAATTTACATAAGGCCAACTTAGTCTTCCTACAAGAAACCCATCTCTTGAAAAAGATATTGATAAACTAGCCACAAACAAATATACAGTATTGGTTAGTTCAGAGCACACTCAGAAAAAAGAGGAGTGGCTATTTTATGGAATAAAAGTATGCCCATTCCTAAAACCATTAAGTCTTATCAGGATGACAAAGGAATGTTTTGTATGGTTACAATACAAATTAATGGGAATACTTACACTTTAATTAATGTATATTGGATACCTGGAATTGGTATTAATACAGTGAAACATCATCTTGATAAGATCATATCATTCTCTATAGGAGATATTATTTTAGCTGGTGACTTTAATTGTATACTACATGAAAGTGATACTACCACTATAGGAAAAGAAGAATTACATCTAATGCAAAACATTTAAATGATTTTGCTAATTCTTATCATTTGAATGATATTAATAATCAGATAGATTCAAAATCATTACCATACACCTTTTTTCTAACAGATACAAAACTTATTCAAAAATAGATAGAGTCTTTATTTCTAACCAGATGGTAACAGATTTAATTAATTCCAAAATCATTTCATGTCCTATATCTGATCATAATTCAATTGTTTTTGAATTCATGATAAAAAATACTCATAATGTTCAGATCAAAAGGATACCAGCATACTTAACTCAACTAAAAGACTATAAAGAATATATACTTTCAGAAGTAAAACATTTTTAGACATAAATAATACTCCTGAAGTCTCCATTGTCTATGTTTGGGATGCCTTAAAATCATATCTATATGGACAAAGTATCAGATGGTATAATAATAAAAGGAAATCTTGGGATAAGGAATTGTTAGATATTCAAAGTAAATTAGACTCTTATAAACATAATAATAAAGAAAATATTATGGACAAGAAAGTTATTGAAGAAATAAACAAACTAAATGAGAAATACAAAGAAATTTTAACTCATAAAGTTAAAATAACTTTAGAGAAATACAAGTTTTTGTCTTATTCAATAAGCCCCAAATACTTACATAGACTTAAAAATAAAACAAAAATGTTGAATAAACAAAACCATATCAAAGAAATCTTTTCTCTAAGGAAAAATAAGAATGTTTTTAGTATACCAGAAATACTAGATGAATTTAGAAATCACTTTCACAAAGATAACCATAATAACATTAACATGGAACCTAAAGATAAAATAAAGGAGTTTATAACCACAAACATGAATAAAAAGCTTAATAAACAACAGATTAAACTATTGGACAAAAGTATTTCATATACAGAGGTTATTACACAAATAAATAAGCTTAAATCAAACAAAGCACAGGGTAATGATGGTATTATACCAGAGATATATAAAATCCTTTCTAAAAGTACATATTCATTAATACATAAGGTTTTTATTTTGGCCCAAACTGAGTTAATAACTCCCCTATCTTGGCAATATACATTTATTTCGCCAATTTTAAAACCTAATAAAGATCCAACTAGATGTACTTCATATCGGCCCATCTCATTACTTAATGTTGATTATAAAATGTTTATGAGTATTTTTGCTGATAGATTGAAGACAATCATCCCCGGCATTATAGATATAGATCAGACAGGCTTCATTGTAAATAGAAATACTTTTGATAATATAAGAAGAACTTTAACATTAATTGATTTTGCAAATAGGAAAAGAAAGATTTAACACTTATTAGTCTTGATATAAGTTCAGCATTTGATTCAGTAAGTTGGGACTATCTGTTTACCTTACTGAAGTGCACAAACTTCTCAGATGCATTTGTAAATCTAATTGAGCATTTATACAAAGGAACATTGGCTTATATTAAGGTAGGAACATATGTTTCACAAAAAATACCCATTTTTAAAGGTACAAAACAAGGATGTCCACTTTCTCCACTATTATTCACTTTAGTAATGGAGCCTTGGGCTAATTTGATCAGAAACAGTACTGACATAGAGGTTTTTGAAATACATGAAAATACAACATCCAAAATTCAACTTTTTGCAGATGATGTTCTAATTACATCAGCAGGATCTAATTCTTCTATGCAGTCTCTATTTGATAAAATGACAAATTTTAAAAGGATTTCTGGTTTAATATTCAATGAAGAAAAAACTAAAATACTACCTATATATACACGAAAAAATATTCTCATTAGTGATTTTACTAAATATGTACCCAATTCAGGTCAGATAACTTATTTAGGTATAATACTATCTAAAGATATTAAATCTATTATATATAATAATTATAATACCTGTTTTCTTAATATACAAAATATTTTTAATACCTGGAATAATATGTTTTTTACTATGGAGGAGAGACTTACAATTATTAAAATGATAATATTCCCCAAGATTTTATACTTAATACAATCAATAATACTTCCACCTACAAAAATAATTATCAAGAAACTGAATACACTAATGTTAAATTTCCTATGGGCACCTAATAGACCTAGGATTGCATTAAAGAAACATACTAATAGCTGGTCTCAAGCGGGTATTTCTTTTCCAGACTTTAATTTATATACTATCTCTTCTATTGTAAAAGTTATTACTTTATTAATAGATCAGTCATATGTCAAAATGGAAAGATTATTGGGAGCTAATTAGTATGCACTTCATGAAAATCACCTTAACACATAAAAATATGATTGTAAATAACTCCATGTTATGGTTACTAAAGGAATTTTGTACTTCACCTATTACACCTAAACATATGGTTTGTTACCCATTAAATATTATTATTAGCTATCGTAACTTTATATTCATGCACCCTAAGTATAGGGAATGGAATTTTATTATATTCCCTATAATGTATACTCAGGGTATGCTTTTGTCATCTACTTCTGAAGGAACTCATTTAGCCATAGATAATGATCTAAAGTACTGGTATCAGTTGATATCTGATAATAAAGTTAAAAATCTAGATTTCTTAAAACAAGAATTTGATCTAAGAGAAACTTGCTGGTTAGAGGTTCAGACCTTTAGACAACATCTCATTAATAAAATAGATCTAATGTCTATAACAGTTAAAGAATCTATTCCAACACTGATTGATTACTTTATATTAAATTTACAACATAAAGTTTCTGATAAAGGTAAACTTTCATACATACATAAAATTATCAGACAAGAAACTTTTACAGTGTAGATACATACTGGAATTATTTCACTTCTATTAATGGGGACCCACCAAATCAACAAGATAAACAATATATATTGGAATCTGCCTATAGAACTACGTCTTCCATTGTCTGGAGACTTTATACATGGACATTTTACATAGATCTTTTTATACACCTTTGATGATGAATAAAATAAATAATAAAGATAATCTATGTAAGAGATGTAATGTAGAAATTAATGCTGACTGGGCTCATATGTTTTATGACTGTATAAAATTGAAAGAATACTGGAAGTCAATTAATGAATTTTGCAGGCTCTTTTTACAGATAATTTCATTATTTCTAAATCTCTTATATTATTCAACACACCTGTACCTCAAAGTGTTAAAAAGGTTAAGCTTCCCTTGTTATGGTCTATTCTAGCAGTGGCTAGGAAAATAATAACCAGAAATTGGATGTCAGATACACCTCCTTCATTCAATGAATTTAAAAATGTTATGAATATAGTGTGCCATATGGAAATAAACACAATTAGGTCAAGAACAACTAGCAAAACATCTTATTATATTGTATGGGATAATTTACAAAATTTGTTAAAAAAATCCTAATTTCAATAGCATGGTATTTTAGTTTAATTAATTGATCTGATTGTAGTGGATGTCTTTGTAAATACTTTAGTTGTTTTGTTGAATGTTATAATCATATCTATTTTTAATTACTTGTATAAAATTGTTATGATATTTCTCTTGTATGTTAAAACAATAAACCTGTTTTGAAAAAAAAAGGATTACAAGGTCAGACTGTCTAACCCAGACAGCATTAGTCAGAAATCAGTCAAACAAGAGACATCAGTTTCCCAGTAGCTCAGTGTGATGAAAAATAGCCCTGTTGTTCATTTTAGCACACCCAGACATGCTTTGAATCCAGGGAGTGGTACTGAGATGTGTGCATATATACATTAAAGAAATCCTGAATATTTGTACAAACAGTCAGAATGTGTTAACAGATATTTTCTCCACAGATTGTACAGGTAAAAAAATGTGTAGGAGCTGTATGAAGGGTATACTAATACACCATGTACAACTGTTCCACTGTCCAAACCCATATGCCTGCAAATGACAGCAGGATAGGTACATGCACCATGCACTCTCCCCGATAAATCTTCCTCAAGTGTCACACTGTCACAGCTAGTGATCACTGTTGCCAATAACCTTGGACACAGACAAGAATCCAGGGGAAGTATGCCAGTAGCAGACTCACAAAAAATCAGTGCAGGGTACCCCTTCTCTGTCAAATATGTAACCCTGACATGTACATTCCCCCTCAAGTAATGTAGCCATTGTTCTCTCAGTCTGCCCCATACCATTACAGGTTGACAGTCCAACAGATATGTATGTGCTACAGAAGCTATGGGCCATAGGTAGATGTAAAGTGAAGGCAGACCTATAGAGTATTGAGCAGTACTGTTGTGAAAAATAGAAGCTATACAGTTGTTAATGGACTTTTTTTCTCTCCCCCCACCCCTCATCTGCATCAATAATTATTATTCATATACTATGGGTATGTTGTTCTCAAAACCTATTGTTGGGACATGTGTTCTATTATTCTTCATATATTTAATCGGTTGCATATTAATATACCTTATTCAAATACTATTATTGGTGGCCTGTTGCTGTCAATGTAACTTACATGCTGTTAAAATGCTCATGGTTGTTCCATTTATGCATGTGTTCTGTTTGCTATGCAACTGTTTCAAATCTGTTGGTTTGGGTTAATTGGAACACCCGTGCATGCTGTTATAACTAATTTTGAAATGTTTTGTTCATGACTAACCAATATATCTTGGATAACCTCAACACCTTAGCATGTTTGGGAAGGCAGATCCCAGTGGATCCACATGTCCTGCCTCATCTGGCCATGCCACCGGCCCCCAGCATGTCTGGGACCCAACCTGGAGCTTCCACATCTGCTGGTCCTGCACCACCTTTGAGTGGAACTGCCTCAGGGAAGGGGGCCCATCCTCCCTGGGTGCAGGCATGGAGAGGAGCCTGTCACCTGCAGCAAGTTCCAGAGTATGGTGCACAGCGTCACCTGCTCTGAGTTGGATGGATGTCTGCACCAGGTAGAGGGATGCCTGGTGCACCTGGAGGGGCAGGCTGCCCCTGTTGTCCAGCCCCCAGCACAGCCACCTTTGGGGCTGTGAAGGTGCAGTAGTGAATGGCCATGGGTGAAGACCTCACTCCCACTGTATACATTTGGGGCTCATGGGCCTCTGATTCCCAACCACCCTCCCTATCCAAGGTGTTTACCACACGCTTGTGTCATATACTGCCCCTGTCATGTGTCTTGTCTGTCTGTGAATGCAACCTATCTTATCAAACCTAGCTCCCCAAACATTAATAACCTTAATAAAAAAAGGGCATCTATCCCACAAAAAAATCATTGCCCCATACATAGCTCTACATTTTGCCTCCATGTCCAGTGACATAAATCAATCAACACTGAAATTACTCTACTAATGTATGCTGCCAACACCCCTCCCTGTGGGTGGTGAGGCTGTAAATTCCAAATTTTCCATATCAGTCACAGCTGTTGCTGCAGTAGAAATGTAGCACTATGGTCCTTTCCTACATCTATCCTGCACATCCCTAGCTGGTTTCCTAATGTTTTATCCCCTGCTTGCCTCCATTTCACCTTTTTCCTATCATATTTTTTCTTTTCTTTAAAATTAGCGCGGGAATAAGCGGATTTAACCATCTTTTACAATCACTTAGCTTTGTGCAAAATGACACAAACCTGCTTACAACAGCTTTAATCACTCTGTCTCCATCAGCCCTTGTTCTGCCCAGCAACAACATAATCAGCCCTACCAAGTCTCAAACACAGGATGTGGTGCAATACAATCACAGCAATGTACTACTACACCACCTGAGCTGTGAGAATTTGTAATGCTTTTACAAACATATCATGCACTACAGTCATTTAACATAAGGGAAAAATATATATCTGTAGTACACTTATATATATATATATATATATATATATATATATATATATATATATATATATATATATATATATATATATATATATATATATATATATTTACTTAACCTCTTACTGCAAGACATCTACAAAAAGGGCAAAGAATAGTGACATATTTAAAATATGGCTGTTAATATGCATAGAAGTCTGCTAGAGTAGAATGGTTTGTTTTAACACATATTTCCTGATAGATACCAGGCCTGAAACACAAATGATTGTCAGCATTTACTGATGTCAATGGCCACATCATCCCAGTGATTTGTTAGAAACCCACAACTGTTATAGGGAACAGACCAAACATATGAGCATCTGGACAGCGTCTAGACATCTGGACAGTAGAGAGATATGACTGCAGTCATGTAACAGAAGAGAAAAAACACTGAGAGCTGCCAACTATTTCACCCAGCACCTTCTGAACTACAGTCAGACCAACACAACACTACCCCAAATCAGCTCTGGGGAATTACCCATGCATTTGCAAATATATAATGTACTACAGGGATGTAACTGTAGGGAAAAGCAGACATTGGTGAGAAATTGTCCACCCACAACCATTTGCACCACAGTCACAGCAACATATCAGTACCCCAGCTGAACTCTAGTGTATAACAACTGTTTGAACAAACATATCCTGATTGCCAGTCACACACTAGACTGACACATACTGCCCCAAGTCACAGTCTACTGGGAATCTTGAGGTGTTACAGGACATTTCTCAGTCTGCCCCTACAAGCATATACACCCAACAGATGACCAGCAACTGTAGCAGCATGCACAGTCAGACAGAAAAGAATCTATGACACTCACATCTGCCACTCTCCCTACTCAGCCCAACAAACATTTACACACTACACCGCTACACAATCTTGACAGTCTGTTAACAATGGCCAGACATACATAACTCTCAACTGTACACATTTCCGCAGAATGTCCAGGGTGTGGGACCATATTTATGGTCCCTGACGCATACCACTTCTGGGCATCTGCTAAGTCACTGAGATGATCTCAGGAGTGAAGTCAATAAATAATGATATACCATACCTCTGAACCTCTTGCTGCAAGACACCAGGACAAAGTTTGACATACTTGGGGGACAGGGGACCAAAAAGAGGGACATATCTCACATAATGGTGTTACAAGCTGAAACAGTTGCTGGTGTTACAGGATTTGTTATAACATAACATCCCTGAAGGATATGATGTCTGAAACACAAATGGATGTCAAGATTTACTGACTACAATCCTCACATTAACCTACTGATTTCTCAAAAACAGAAATTGTTTGAGTAACAGACCAAACATAACAGGCAAACCTCTGAGCACTCTGCAAACATCTGGACAGTTGAGAGGTATGTCAGACATATCAATGTCAGACGTCGTCATGCAGGAAAATGCATGTCCAGACAAACCTTGTTAATCTAGCAATCTTCTATGTGTATAACAGCAATACTTACAATCTGTACCAATTCTGGAACTTTGTCCCCCATGTTGTTGGGCTGTCACCGCATTTCTTCTTCTGAGAGGTATTTCCACCTGCAGTATGTGAAGCTGTAGCCCCCACATCTCCATAGTTTCCTCCCCAGAGGCAGGGAAAAGGATCAAGGCCCACATGAAGAACTTAAATATAGCACTGTGTTGCTATGGCATTGGCTAATGGAAAGACAACACAGCTGCTCTGTATGCAGGTAGCAAGTGGGAGACACCGATTGGTGCACAGGCCATCACCTGCTCATGAGCATTACCTACAAAAGGCAAGCTTCTACCTATGCAACACAGGTCTGAACTCATCTACACAAAGACAGACTGTGACTACACAAATTTAAACATTTGCATTAGTCTGAGGAAACTCTTCAGCACTATAACATGTATGTCAATCACTTAAGTATGTAATGGAATGCAGAAGGGGGAATGCAATAATGTGAAATAGGCATTTAAACACTAGGTCACTACAAGACATGCTGGACTCACATGCAGCTGTCTGGCACCTTTGGCAATTCCTGCTGGCCCTGTCTGCAGTGACATAGATCATAGCTCTGGCCCCTGAGTCACCCCAGCAAAGGTCAGATCATGTATGACTACTACTGGAGTGTCTGTTATCCAATACTGATTGTAACACTGCTAGGCCAGCTACCTGGGATGTTGTAAATATTCATATGTCACCTGTGAATGCTACTATGATACATATGCTTGTCTTACAAATGTAAGAGACTTATATAGGGTATGTGTATAGTAAACAACAGATGCAGAAGTGTGTGTTGAACTGTACATTATATATTGAGCCCATACCTGTCAACTGTCCAGAGTTTTGAAGACTGACTACATGTCTGGCTCATATTTATAGTCAATGCCTCATACAGTTGTTTATTGTCTGGAAAATCACTGGCAACCCAGTAAAGACTGAAGTAATAACATAATAGCATACATTTGCATGTCAGATGTCATATCCTGTGGAGTACTCTTGTGAATGCGAAACCATCTTTGCTAGCAACTAAGTGTGTTACAGCTAGATTTATAAAGTGTCACTATTTCCAGGCCTTTGCCTACCATTGATGTGTGCCTTTGTGCAGATATCTTGCTCTAACAGGAGCTAGGTGTCTTAGCATGAAACCCATGTTATTGCAAGTGTACCTTGTCCTGGAGGATGCTGACATTTGTGCAGTCACTGACACCTGGTTTGCAGCTGTGGAGAGCACACTAACCTTGCCAGGTAACTCATCCCATCATATGCTTAGACCTCAAATGGAGGGCTGCAAAGCCACAGGAGGTGGAGTTTTAAACATTATCATGCACATACACACTTCCAGGCTGGCCAAACAGTATGATGCACTGGAGACATCCCGAGTGCAGTTAACTGTTGAGAAAACACCTACTGAAATCATAGCTAGCTACAGACCTCCAACCATGACTTTGGACACCCACCACACCTATCTGGACTTGCTTGAATCTGTCAATATTCAACCGTCTACCCTGCTCCTGGGTGACTTTAATTACCCAAACATAGTGTGCATGACCTATGCTACCTGAATATGAATGCACAGAGATTCCTCGGCTTGGTCAATAGCAATGCATTGGATCAGCTGGTCAACACTGCTATGACAGGTGGAAATATCCTGTACCTGGTCCTACCCAACATGAGTAGCCACTGTAGCACTCCTATAGTGTCATCCTCCTTGGTAAGATTTGACCACATAGCCATCACTGTTCAGGTCACCATCTCCCCAAACAAAATAAACTTGACAAAAAATGACAATAAATCTCCTCATAGGAGGTAGAAGTAGCTTTACAGCCACTGTCCCATAAGTTGGAACTAGCAGTAGTGTCCAAGCTCACACCGCCATACTATGTGAGCACATACATAACTGTATGGGCTCAGCAATACCTGACAGGACAACATCATTTTGCTCAAAGTAGTGTAAACCGCAATATACAAATACCATAATATGTGGAAATAATTGCTGGACAGGGCCAAGAAGGAGCAGGTGCCTAACTGGAAGCAATGTCACCTTGGTCTGAACAAGCAAATAATGTCACAGGTGAATTACCCTAAGGCTATATTTGAGTGCAAATTGGACACATCCACCAAGGCCAATCACTAGGCCTTTACACATATGTCTGCAATCCCAGATGCAACACTAAAATCTGCTCTGTAGTGGTGGTCAGTAGCACCACATATACATATGGCATAGATAACCTACTGCAGACAGGTGATGTGCAAACATCACCCCCCCTGTCCTCCCATCAGTACATATGGACATGCACAGTACCTGCCCCCCCCTCCCCTCATCATCAGAAAGCAGGTCCGTAATGCCCTCTCAAAGGCAACACACAGAAGTCTCCATAGGCCTGATACCATCCCTGGCTGCATCCTACATGAACTCAGGCATGAGCTTGCAGCTACATTACACACTGTAGTCAACCAATAGTGTCATCCCATCTGCACAGAGGGCAGCCACTGTCATCCCTATATACAAAGGTTGAGTAATACACTCACCCAGTCAATCATATGCACATCAGCCTAACTAGCCTGATCTGCAGAGGCATGGAAGAGAATATCAAGGACTGTATGAACACGGACATCGGCAACCTCAAAATGCTTGAGCCCACACAGTGTGGTGTTGTCAAAGGGAGATCAGGCCTGTTAAACCTGGTTGACTTCTCTGAAGTGGTCAACAAACAAAAGAATGGTGGGAAGATGGTGAACACTGCCTACCTCTTTCTTATTTCAGCTTTTTCCCAGTTAGGGGTCACCACAGTGGATCACCTGTCCGCTCATGATTGGCAGTGGAGTTTTATGGTGTCGAGTTGCCAGCCCAGCGCCCAACCTTCCAAAGAAGGCACACACATGCACACACTCACACCTAAGGCCAATTTAGAGTGTCCAATCCACCTACAGTATGTCTTTGGGATGTGGGAGGAAACCAGAGCACCTGGAGGAAACCCACATGACCACAGTGAGGACATGCAGACTCTGCACAGAAGGCACCCCAACCAAGGATCGAACCAGAGAACCTCTTGCTGTGAGGCCGCAATGCTAACCGCTGCACCACCGCGGCCACCCTTGAACACTGCCTACCTCCACCTAGCCCAAATCTCTCACAATAATCTCCAGGCAGCCATGATACATAAGCCTACACAGCTAGACCTCAACCTGTATGTTACCAGATGGGTAGCTAACTGGCTCAATGATAGTACCCACTTGGTCAAAGTAGTAGACGCCCCCTCTAGTAGTAGACTCTTACAGAGCGATGTACATCAAGGATCAGTCTGGGGGCCTCTACTGTTTGAGATATACATTTCGGAATTACAACATAAAAGCAGCGGTCTGTGGCTGACCAGGTTTAGAGATGCTTGCAAGCTGCCCACTGTCTTACATTCCCCTACTGATGTGAGCATCCTCCAAGAGGCCCTTACCCAAATTAATGAGTGATGCAAAAAGCATTGCCTCAAAGTGAATGCCAAGAAATGCATCATATTTCCTGTTGTGGTAGATGTCATCCACACTAATTATGACAGTAATAACAATGTACTGAGTATGCAATCAGGTGTGAGGTGACTTGTGCACCAAGGCTGGTAGCAACCTGACAGTTTCCCACTGTGAACATCATTGTACGGAAGGCTGTCTACATGGCCCACCTCACAAATATGGGTATGCCATACAGGAACTAGGAGGCCACAACATCCCTGTACTCCACCCTTATCAGACGCATTACCAAGTACATTGGCTCCTTTGGCATGTACCTTGCCAAGCAAATGTAGCAGTTACAAAGACCAGAGAAGTTCCTGACTAGGCAAATCCAGGGTCTATAACACCTATCCTATACAGATAGGCCAAAAGCCTGTCCCTGTACTCAGTCTTATACAGAGTGATCATAGGCAACTTGTGTCTGGCATACAAGACTATTTCCAGTCCAGCCTTGATGACAGGAGTGTGTGTGTGTGTGTGTGTGTGTGTGTGTGTGTGTGTGTGCGTGTGTGTGCGTGTGTGTGCGTGTGTGTGTGTGTGTGTGTGTGTGTGTGTGTGTGTGTGTGTGTGGCAGTCAGTGTGGCCTTGCATACATACCCTTGACACAGCCAGCTAACCTTCATACATGTCACCTGGGTGTTCTGTAGGACCGCAGGCTCACACATACAGAGGAGGTTACTTGAGTACTGGCACTAGGACCCTCACGAGGTTTGCCATTACTTTAACTGCAATAGATTCAGCTATCAGCACCTGTTGCCCCTGCCATACCTGTCCCATCCACTCAACCTTCATGCAGTTGATGAGGGTGTGCCTGGTGCTGTGTATGACAGGTTTGGGGCATGTATTTATGACACAGGTCAGCCTGTGTTAGTCTACCCTGATGACCACCAGCATTTGTGTCTGCTAACTCATATGAATGTCTGGCCTCTTGTGCTGGTAGTGCACACAGAGCCGTAGCCCTGTACATGGGCAGCTGATGAAGGGCTGAGTACAGCCCCTACCTGCACAGTCTTATGAACGATACTGCTAGATACATAACACAAACTGTACACACAGACACACATACACACACACACACACACACACACACACACACACACACACACACACCTGCATGGGGCCATGCATTGAAACACACATGCACATGGAGGTGACACTTCTCAGAGTAGATGACCTACCCTTCTACTTATGTACAATACACAGTGATATGACCATTGCATTGACCACAGTGGCATGGTGTTAGAAACTGTGTAACTGTGCTTGTATGGTGTATGACATCTATATGGGCAGAAACTAGGCTGGCAATGGGGGAGTTCACGCAGTGGAAGAGGCACACAAAATTGTATAGCCATCACATGCACACAGTAAAGACAGCCACAGGGGCTGTGCATACAGAAACACATACCACAGTTGCCAATAGACATATTAGTAACCCTACATATCCACTTGTATGTACTATAGTGCTATGTACACATGACATACTCCACATAGATTATCTGCCTGGGACATAATGCACAACCTCTTACAACAAGTAATCTTGTGAATGCCTTCATGGATGGTGGAATAACCCACCATAAATAGCAATTGGTCTTGTCTAGTGCTCCTAAAAACCTGCACAAGTGATAGAGTGACATACTCTGTATGAGCATGATGTGTCAGTCAGGTACGATGTCTGATACCGGCATGTGTGTCACTATGATAACTGTGACACAGAAATGCTCATTGTTAGAGGACACAGACCATATATAAGTTGCAAACATGTAGATATTCCATGTACATCTGTACAGATAACTGGTATGAGTTGTATAGTGTAAGATGGTGTCTATGAGGCAGATGCCATTAACAGGTTCTTTAAAGTAATGTCATGGGTAAGGGTCAACAGGCCTTAAAATGCTATAACCTACACACACACAACAGCCTCAGGGGATATGCTTCACACACACACACTACTATAGTTGTCAGTATTGAAATTAGCACCCCTACCTATTTAATTATTTGGATTATAGTATTACACAATTGCTACACATGCCACAGAGCTTAGAGGACTGACAGGTGTATAGAGGTACATCTAAGGTGAAAGACACAAGCAGGCCTTGTAAAGTAGGTCAACGGGATGTGTACTGGGTTCTCACACACACACACACACACACACACACACACACACACACACACACACACACACACACACACTATCACAGTTGCCAGTTTTGAGTTTAGAGCCCCTACCTATCTAGTTATGTGAACTACAGTGTTACACAGTTATCACATGCACCACAGAGCTTATAGGATTTAACAATGTCCCAAGGTACGTCTAAGGTGAATTACATCAAGAGCCCTTGTAAAGTATGGGAATGGGAAATGTACTGGGTGGTAAGGGCATAAAAATGCATTACCCTACAAACATACACACTTAAAACACCTTCACACACACTCTCACACACACACACACACACACACACACACACACACACACACACACACACACACACACACACACACACACACACACACACACACACACACACACACACACACACACACACACACACACACATTTTCCAGAACTGACAGTAGAACCCTGCCTATCTAGTTGTCTGTACTACACTGTTCCTTAGTTATTACATATACCACAGAGCTAATAGGGCTGAGGACTGTCCAAAGATACTTCTAAGGGCAATGACATCAGCAGGACTGCTAAACTAGGGCACTGGGAAGTGTTGTGGGTGAGAAAGTCCTCAAAATACTTTGTCCTACAAGCATACACATTTACAGACTCCTGTACACACACTTATACACACACACATTTGCCAGAACTGAGAATAGAACCCCTGCCTATCTAGTTATTTGTATTATACTGTTACATAGTTATTACATATGTCTCAGAGCTTATATGGCTGAGGGCTGTCCAAAGGTACTTCTGAGGTGAATGACATCAGCAGGACTGCTAAAGTAGGGCACTAGGAAGTGTGATGGTTGGGAATGGCCTAAAATTGTTTCACTTACATAGAAACACACACACACACACACACACACACACACACACACACACACACACACACACACACACACACACACACACACACACACACACACACACACACACACACACACACACACACACATACACACACTTTTGCCAAGACTGGGACTGGAATCCCTACCTATCTAGTTATTTGTACTATAGTATTACACATTTACCATGCACTCTACAGAGCTTATAGGGCTGGCAACTGTTCAAAGGTGCTTCTATGGTGAATGACAGCAGGACTGCTAAAGTAGGGCACTCAGAAGTGTTGTGGGTGGGGAAGTCCTCAAAATACTTCACCCTACAAACATACACACTTACAAACACTTGTACACACCCACATTTGCCAGAACTGGGAATAGAACCCCTGACTATGCAGTTATTTGCACTATAGTGTTACACAGTTATCGCACGAGCTACAGAGCTTATAGGGCTGACAAGTGTCTAAAGGTACTTCTAAGGTGAATGACATCAGCAAGACTGTTAAAGTAGGGCACTGGGAAGTGTTGTGGGTGGGGAAGTCCTCAAAATACTTCATCCTACAAACATACACACTTACAAACACACATTTGCCGATACTGAAAATAGAACCCCTCCCTATCTGTACTATACTGTTATATAGTTGTTGCACACACCACAGAGCATATAGGGCTATCAAGTTGATTGAGTCAGCCGTGGGAATGTGTGCTCTGCTGCTTATACCCTAAAAACATTACTGTTACTACATTTCTATGGGAACATGGGTGTGTAGGGGGGTGGCATACCTGTCAGCTGTCCACATTTGCACAGGCTGTGCTGATGTTCCCTTTACATTTTGGTTCCATTTAGCATAGCATTGTGCCTGTCTTGGAAACTACAGGCATACCACTAAAGACCACAGGTTATATTGTAATGGCAGACATTTGGGTTTCAGAACTTTCACCCTTCAGAGCTTTAGTGCAACTACAAGACCTGCTGTGATATCACTTTGTAGGTCTGTATGGACATATTTCATCATTGTCCCTATTTGTGGGGGGCCTTTGCCAGACATTTCATTATGGTTTTCTACGGCTGACTTGCTGGGTGAGGCTGATGGGTGAATATGGGACCCACACATTGACATCCATGCAAGTGACCTATGACCCTCCAGTTTGTTTACCCCCACATATACTGTAGTGAGATTTGTCACTTACAGGAGTACTGCATTCTCTGGGGAAGGCAGTATTTGGCAGACATTTCCTATTGTCCTACATATTTGTCAGTTGTCTGCTGATATCCCAGTAGGCCACCCCATTCCCTTGCATGCATGCAACGATGCCTTAGCTATGCTAAAACAATGTATTACTCCATTCATTCATTTATTGTTAAGAAGACTGACTTACCTTGTGCCTGCAGCAGTTGTGAGGATGGTGCTTAAAGGCTGTCTCTATCAGTCGCACCCAATACACAGCCTATACATGGTAGGATACAGGTAGTGTGATGTGTGTGGCATCCATTTTACTGTGTGTGCGAGTCAGAGAGAGGTGTCAGTCCCTGGGCCCAACAGAGTCAATGTGTGTGCTATGCGTTGTCTCTTTGCCAAGGCCTGGGCATACTGGGCATGCCTCCATCTGCCAACAGGAGTAGGATCAGGGGGTTCCTCCTCTGAGTGCCCCTGTGCCTGTGGGGGCCTTGACAATGGTGGGGGGCTGTGTGGTACTTCCCTGTGATGTTCCTGCCACAACTGTTTCTGCAGGATCATATTGTGTAGCATGGCATATACTATGAACATGTGTGCACATGTGGCTGGAGAGTACTGCAGGACTCGACCAGATATGTTAAGGCAGCAGAACTGTGAATTGAGCATCCCAAACACACATTCTATAATGTTCCTGGTTTGTGCATGGGCCTCATTATGATGTTCTTCAGTGTGTGTGTGTGTGTGTGTGTGTGTGTGTGTGTGTGTGTGTGTGTGTGTGCATTTCTGATGGGTGTCATCATCCGTGGCTCCAGTGCATAGCCAGCATCCCCCACCAGATGGCCATATGGGATGACCCCCCCCGGCAAATGCCTGGTACAGCTGTGAGGCATGCCAGATGTGAGAGTCGTGATAACTACCAGGGCTGCCAGCACACACATTCATGATAATGCCCTGAGCATTACACACAACCTGGCAGTTGATGGAGTGATAGCCCTTGCGGTTGACATAAACTCTACCCTCTTCACCGATTGGTGCCTTAATGTGGATGCGCATGCAGTCTATGGCACCTGGTACCTCTAGGTAGTCTGCTACATGGTGGAAGAGATGCATATTGCTGGTCCTCTCCTCACATGTGCTGGGGAAATATATGTGCTCACTGGCATGTTTTCACATGACATCCAGGAACTGGTGGAGAACCCTGGATGCAGATGCCTGTGAGACCCCCATGATGTCCCCAGTAGGTCTTTGGAAGGTTCCTATTGTAGTATTCTTAAGGCTACACATACCTTGGTTTCAACTGGGATGGGTTCCTTTCTCTTGCCTCAGGGTCTGAGGTGAGGCCGGCACAGCTCACAGCATTGCTGGAGTAAGTCTCTGCCCACCCTGTAGGGCTCTAGTATCTCCAGATCATGTAGCCTGTGGTAGGTTACCCCTGGGTCTGAAGACTCTCCTCCTCCTCCTCAGTCTGTGACAGTTGTCAGCATTATCCTCCTCACCACCCTCAGCCTCTAGCACATACTGATGTATCAAAGTGACAGCAGCCCCTAACATTTTGTTATTTTAGATTCCCCCAAGTGTGTACACCAATGGTGCAGAGTTTGTGGGAAAAAACAGACAGAAAGGTGTTTGCTTAGTTTATACTGGTGTGCTGCAGATGCTGCCTGTGTGACTGGCTGACTATGATACATTCCACCTGCTAGCTATATTATTAGTACTTGAGTTCCTTAATTTTGCTATTTCACATTTATTTTTCTTCCCATTTCTGCCCCTTCAAAGCCCTGTGATGCACCACACACACCCACTGCTCAAATGTAAACACTTCTGCTTTTTTTGTTTTCATTGTTTCCCTTGTGTTTAAGCCCTGCAGCATGCCGTGCAAGCCCTTTCAGCTATAGTAAACACTTTTGAGCAGAAAAGACCCTCCTAGGGATGCGAACATGCTCAGCATTTCATGAACTAGCTCAGACATACCCCCTTGCTTAGCTGTGTTTAACTGAATGCAAATAGAGGCAGCAGAGCTCCAAAGTGCTTACACCAAGCATGACACACCCCCTTTTCATGTCAGCTACTTCTCCTGCTTACACTGCAGCATTATAGCTCCTACATGATTAGGTGCAGGCAGACATGGTCTCCCATTTCGCCATTCAATAAATTTAGCTCATTTGCATACCTTGCTGCCTTAGTCCCTTGTTACACCACTACACCAAAGCCTTTCTCCTTAGCAACCAGTGTTACCTGTTATTGTTTTCATCCTGCATGCTACCCACTATAATGGCAAAATGCAGATTTCACTTAAAATTGTTTTTTTTACATTTTTTTTTTATCTTCTGCACGATAATTTTTGCACACTGCTTCGCTATGCTTAAATGGCCGAAATTGGCCAAAAAAAAAACCTTATATTTTTATAATTTTGCAACTGTTTTCCATGCCAATGGCCATATTTTTGGCCATTGGCATGCCTAATAGTCATAATACATGCTTTACTTTGAGATGTCATGCCTTCATTTTGATTTTTGTAAAAATGTATACGGTTAGTAACCAAATACATTTCTGCAATAGACATTGCTCGACACAGATGCCTGCCTGCTTATTGAATCACTAATTCACCTCATTTGCATGGTTTTCACCAACAAATGAAGTAATTAGCATTATTCAGTGGTGTCCATGTCAGAATAATACTGGCAGGCTCGTGCATGCCCCCAGCCTTGTTTACTGGATTGCTCTGTGGCCATATTCCATGCAGTAGCTGCTACACTATTCTGACACAGATATTTTCCTTTATTGAATCTGGCCCTAAGTCTGTTAAAGCTTTTATACATAAAGAAAGAAAATCTGTGATTGACAGATGCAATTGTTCTTGTTTTAAGTTTATTTGTTTTTTCTTTTTTTTTTTTTTTACATTGCCAAGTTGGTGCAGTTTTTTTATTTGTTTTCCTATAAAAGAAGTAAGGAGATATACTTATTTCTATATTATGCACTATAATGCAGTCAATAAGTTTTCTAGCTTTTGCAGACAACTTTTCACCTTTACTGCTGTACATGTACATTATTGTAGGCAAATTACATAGCTTTATTTAAATATATCACACTGGTAAAGTTACAAGACTGAACTATTCTGTTCAAAAATAAAGAGATTAAAAGAGCAGGTTAGACAGACTCAGAGATGCATAGAGAAGTGTAGCTTTGTTGTAAGTATAAAGGATTTCAACCGATACACCAAACTGAAATAAGCAGTTAGTATTTACTGCCTAATTCTGTGATCTGATCTCTCAACTGTCCAGATTTTTGCAGGATGTCAAGATTTTTGCATCATATTTTCAGTCTTTTCCTCATACAAGTTTTGGTTTTCTGGCAAATCAGTGAGGATTTAATTCACTAAATAATGACAGACATTTGAGTTTCAGGCTTCATATCCTTCAGAAAATGCATGGTAACACAACACCTTTTCTTCTACCAACTTTCTAAGTGTATAAGAGCAATACTGAAAATGTGACCTTCGTTTTGGGGCTTTGCGCCGCCCCCCCCATTATTTTTGGCTTTGTCCAGATTTCTTGTGGGTTGAGAGATATTCAAATGCATTTTTGTTAGGAGTGAGCTGTGAAAAATAAATCAAATGGCATACAGTTGTATCAGACATTGGCATTTTGTTTCAAGATATTGTATATTTTTCAATTCTGAAGTCAAAGCCATTAAATATAGAGTATAAATATTCAGCTATGTGAATAGTATTGTTCTTTGTGTTTACAATATTATTCATGAAAACAAGATTTATTAGCAGATATTAGTAAAAGTTCTCAACATTAACAGAAGTACTTCATGTTTTTATCTACTCAACGTGTATGTGTGATGCATATGGTCTACTTCTAAATTACAAACTTTTACAAGTTCAACTTGCTTATGGTCGAGACCATAAGATTGAACTTGTGAAAGTTCGAAATTTAAATAAAAAAAATAAAATAAAAACAAAATGCCCCCCCACACCCTCTGCCAATTAAATATAACAACTCTGACATCTCACTACAGTGAGGAGAACAGTATACCATTCCGAACTATATGGCAATCTTCATTTAAACTGTTTGAACTTTCACAAGTTCGATCTTATGGTGTCGACCATAAGCGATTCAAATTTGTGAAAGTTTGAAATTTAGAAGTAGACCGATATATATATATATATATATATATATATATATATATATATATATATATTGTTAAAACACATCACATGGAACTGTTATCAGCTAAACCTTTAACTGCCCATGAACTTTCATTTCATTTCATGGAATGCCTGTGTGCAGTCCACATCACAGAAGTTGATATAGATCATCATTTTAAAGGAAGGGGGTTAAAAATTAAGCTACTTGATGTGGTCAGAGAAATAAATAAGTTGCCAGAAGGTAAGGGCAACATAACTAAGTTATTGGTTGGAATTCATTAAAGCCTACATGGAGCGATTTTCCATGTAAGAATAGTGTTGCGGCCTGAACATGAAACATGGCTGCTGAGCGATCCAGGAAACAGGGCTGAGGGGTGTGCATGAGCGTGCAGACATGGAGGTGTCTGCAGAACGCAAATCACCTCATAAGCTGGTGAAAGCCATGCAAATGAGGTTTATTTGCAATCCAGTAAGCAAACCCGTGCAGATGCCATGTAAGAAGTGTACATGGATACAAACCATGTACCAGACTGCAAACATCACACAGGGGCTGTAAAAGGCTAGGAAAAAGGGTGGACATGGTACTATAGGCAGGCAAATGACCAAAAACTATGGCCAGTGAGTCCGGAAAGCAATGCAAATCATTAAAAATCAATACATTTTCTAATACATATATTACATTTGTGCGCAAACATGCCATTATGGGAAAAAAAAATAAAAAGTGTAAAAAAGTCAAAAGTACACATTTGGCAATATAATGCATTATAGCACCCAGAATGCAGAGTATTACAATGCCAGGTGTCAGTGGTTGCTATGGAGGGAGGCCCTGGAGTAGTGCAGTATCCAGGGTATACTCAATTAGCTGTATGTAAATGAACTGGTGTTACTGAATAGCAAAAAGGGCTACAGTGTCCGCAGATACAACTCATGGTCAGGCTAGAACCATGTAGGTAGTGATAGAACAAGTAGCTGACATCAATATGGGGTGTGTCAGAGTATGTTAAAGTGGATTGAAGCTCAGTAGTACCTGTTCATGCTCAGCTAAACACAGCTAAGCAGGGGTGTGTGTCTGATGCTGCTGAGCATGTTTTAGCTAGTTTAATAAAAGCTGAACGTGGCCATGGCTGTGTGAGTGTTAAACCCGCTGAGCACTGCTTTTACAGAAGTGCCGATGGTTTATTCGGCATGCCGCACTGCTTAGCAGTGAAAGAAATTGGAAATAAAATAGCCTGGGAAATCCAGTCAGGTAGAAATGACTGGTAAGCCCTGTTCAATAGAAACTTGCCCATTGAAATCCCCAGTGCTATACCTATCAGGTGGAATGCAGTATAATGAGCAAATCACACAGCGTGCAAATGCAGCACACCGCTATAAAGTATGACTACACTCTACAATCTGATTTTCCCACATACTCTACACCATTGGAGTACACACTTGGGAATTTTAATTGACAAAATGCTAGGAGCTGCTGCTGCTTGGCTACATCTGTATGTACTTGCGGCTAAGGTCAGTGAAGATGATGATGTTGACAATAGGCACAGACTGAGAAGGAGAAGACTGTTGAGGTACAGGGTGACATTCAAGGGGCTACATGAGCTGGAGATTATAGAGTGTTACAGGGTGGACAGGGACATACTACAAGAACTCACCGAGCTCTGTTGCCCTCAGCTCAGACCCAGAACCAACAGAGGGGAACCCATCCCAGTGGAAACAAAGGTATGTGTAGACCTTAGAATATTAGCTACAGGTACTTTTCAAAGACCAACTGGGGATATAATGGGGATCTCACAGGCATCTGCATCCAGGGTACTCCACCATTTCCTGGATGCCATGCAAGCACATGCCAGTGAGCACATTTATTTACCCTGCACCCCTGAGGAGAGGGTCAACAATATACGTCTCTCTTCCACTGTGTAGCACACTACCCTGAGGTACTTGGTGCCATAGACTGCACTCATGTGCACATCAAAGCACTACCAAGTGAATAGCGTAGGGACTATATCAACTGCAAGAGGTATCGCTCCATCTACTGCCAGGTCGTGTGCAATGCCCAGGGCATTATCATGAATGTGTGTGCTGGCAGCCCTGGAAGCTATTATGACTCCCACATCTGGCATGCCTCACAGCTGTACCAGACGATTGCCAGGGGGGACATCCCATATGGCCACCTACTGGGGGATGCTGGCTAGCACTAGAACTGTGGATGATGACACCCATCAGAAATGCACACACATCTACTGAAGAACATCATGATGAGGCACACGCACAAACTAGGAACATCAATATAGCATGTGTTTGGGCTGCTTAAGTCACAGTTTTGCTGCATTGATATATCTGGTGGAGCCTTGCAGTACTCTCCAGCCACGTGTGCACACATGTTCACAGTCTGTGCCATGCTAGAAAATATGATTCTGCAGAAACAGCTGCAGCAGGAACATCACAGGGAAGGGACAAACAGCCTCCCACAAGTGCCAAGGTCCCCACAGCCACAGGGGGACACGGAGAAGGACCCCCCCCCCGAGTTTATCCCTGTAGGCAGACATAGGCGTGCCTAGTATGCCTTGGCCTTGACAAAGAGGCAATGCTTAGCACATGTGCTGACAACATAGGGACCTAAGGACTGACACCTCACTCTAACTCACATACATAGTAAAAAGGATACCAGCCACACCACACAACCTGTACCTTACCATGTATTGGCTGTGTACAGCATGCATCAGACAGAGATAGCCCTGAAGCACTGTTATCTCAACCACTGATGGCACAAGGTAAGTCACTCTTCTTTACAAGAAATGAATGGGGTAGTAGACTGTGGCAGCATATGTATGGACCTGCCACATGTATGCAAGGTAATAGAGTGGGCTACCGGAATAGCTCCAGACAACTGACAGCTATGTGGGACAACAGGAACGCTCTGTCCAATACTGGCCAACCCTTAATATGCTGTAGGCCCCAAGCCAGCAAAACCCAATGCACTATGTGAGGGAATGACATACAGTGGGGTCACAGGACAGATGCTTGACTGTCAATGCTAGAGTCCCCTACCCCAAACACACTTGTTTCCCCATACAACTGTAGTCACACTATGTTTTCAAGGTAATAGCAGCAGACCACACAATCCCTGGGCTGTCCCAATCAACCTGGTGACGTGTATCATTTCCCCAATATGCAGGGGTCAAAGTGTTATGTTTGTCTCTGATTGATAGTATCAGGAAGTAAACTGCACTGTCTGGTGGCTGTTGTGGCTTAGTGGGTAAGTACATTACCATGATTGATGGGGTACATGGTTCAAGACTGGCTGCACCTACTGTTTTGCATGTAAGCTACACATATAGTAGGAGTTCTACAGACTGTCCATATGTCAGTATTTTTTACTGCAAGAAAGCTGGACAAAGACAGACACACTGGAGGGACAGGGAGACATGGATATGGACAGTACACAGTCCTCAGAAAACTAGACAGTGGCTAGGAGAACAACAGATTGTAACAAGTCAGTTTAGCAGCAGGATATAAAGGCTGTCCTGTAACTGTGTCAGTACTTACAACAAGTCAGTGGGCACCATCCATACCCTACAAATGTACAGAGTTTAACAGAATGTCCACATTTATGGCTCATATATCTATTCTGTTTGTCATAACATTTGCAGTTTTCTGGCAAACTATTAGCAAATGACTAAAGGTTGCTGTGAGAAACTAATAACAGACAGGTGAGATGCAGACTTCATACCCATTGGAAAATGCATGCTAATACAAAACCATTCCACCAACTGTCTAGGTTTGTAAGAGCAATATTAAAATCCTGTCCCCGTGTTTCAGCTTATGTCCTACTGTTATATATGGCCCTGTCCACATTAATGGCTGTAAGAGTATGAGAGGTTTGGGCAGCATGTAGCCTTATAATAACAGAATAAGACAAAACTTCTGAGGACCAGAGCAGATGCATGGGGTACTATACTAGACAACCTGCAAAACAGGTACAGGAGAGGTGTGAAATCCGTAACCCTGTGTGTGATGTTAAGTCTCTTACCCCAGTCAGAGCATACCTACAACTACATAGAACAGCAACTGTGGACAAAGCCAGGAACTGAAGCAGGGCAGGACTAAGGCCCACATATAAGGGGAAGGAGGAACTACTGGCCAGACTAAGGTAGAAAGTGCAGAATAGAACAGTTTGTGTAATAACATAGATTCCCTGCAATGTATGGTGCTGGTAACACAAGTGTCTGTCAGTGCTTCCTCACATCAATCTATAATGATCTGCCAGTGACATACCAAGAAATCACAGTGCTATGTAAAATGTGCCAGACGTATTATGCAAAACTCTGTTCATTCCAATACACGCTGTACACATGCTACATATGGGTCAGATATTACAGATAGCACACAGATAGGAAAACTCTCAGGCAGTATATTAGGGAGGTGCTGTACTGTTCCACCAGGTACAGCAGACAACTGGCTGTAGCACAAACAATCCTGGACTGGAGTACAGGTATTTCTGGCCTGGAGTCTCATTGTAATTAATAATGGTCATACTGGGCATGCTCCTACACTTCCTAATTTGAGCCCATGCCTGAACCCACATCTGACTATAAAACTGTGATTTTCATATATCTCTGCAGATACAGAGAGCTATGTATACCTCAATTGTTTCTCCTTATCTCCATCAGACATAATTACCCTTATCTATTTGTATGTGGCACATATAAGACATATCTGGATCTGTTGAGTTTAATATAGACACATATATATATATAGAAGAGAGAGAGAGAGGCAACCAATCATATACCAATTGTAACCAGTGGTGCATGCAGATAGAATGTAGGGGTTCTAATCTCACATCAGCTGCCCCTGTGTTTGTCTGTGTATATATTCCACATACAACAGAACTGACACACCCAACAGACCAATGTTTGTGCAATAGTCACTCATTTTATGGCCCTGTAACTGGTGTCCTCTATAACAGTGGCCTCCCTGTCAGCAGCTACTGATGTCATCCACCCCAAAAGCAGTGGCAGACACTATCCAAATGCATAAGTTCTGTGGTGCATGTGATAACTATGTAGCATTATAGTGTATACAGCTAAATAGCTAGTGGTTCTAATCACAACAACTCAGTGAGTGAGTGCATGTGTGTAAATATACCTCCTTGTAGCTGTGTGTAGTTCCTACCTATGTATGTGCAATGTCAATACATTTTAAAGCCTATGCCTACCTGTGAGCCCCCCATTGACCTACTTTACAGGGCCTGCTAATGTCATCGACCTTAGATGCACCATTAGACACTCTCTAAACACATAAGATCTATGGTGCATGCAATAAGTGAGTAGTACTACAGTGTATACAGCTAGATATGTAGGGGTATTAATCCCAACAAAGGCAATTCACTGAGTGTGTGTAACTATTTCCACCTGCAGCTGTGTATATGTCTTGATTATGTATATGCAATATCTATACATTTTAAGGCCTGTCCCACCCTGTTAACACCCCCATTGGATTACATTACAGGGCCTGCTGATGTCATTCACCTTAGATGCACCGTTAGACACTCTCCAGGTGCATCAGCTCAGTAGCACGTGCGATAAGTACTTTGCTCTATAGTACATACAGTTTATCTAAGTAGGGGTTCTAATCTCACAAATGGCCACTCTGTGTGAGGCATATCCCCTGTAGCAGTGTGACTGTCATCTGTGTGTGATGGTTATACCATTTTGAGGGCCTGTTAACCCCCCCCATTGAATTACTTTAGAGGGCCTGCTGGTGTCATTCACCTTAGATGCACTGTTAGACACTTTCCAGGCACATAAGCACTGTGGAGCATGTGATAAGTATGTCACACTACAGTACACACAACTAGATAGGTAGGGGTTCTAATCTCACAACTGGCAACTCTGCAAGGATATGTGTGCGTGTGTGTGTGTGTGTGTGTGTGTGTGTGTGTGTGTGTGTGTGGGTGCGTGTGGTTGTGAGACATATTCCCCTGTAGCATTGTAGCTGCCTTGTTTGTGTGATAGTAATACCATTTTGAGGTGCTGTTCCCCCATTAGCCCCCCACTGGATTACTTTACAGGGCCTGCTGGTGTCATTTGCCTTAGATGCACCGTTAAACACTCTCTATGCACATAAGCTCTGTGGCACATGCGATAAATACATAGCACTACAGTACATGCAACTAGATAAGTAGGGGTTCTAATCTCATAAATGGCAATTCTGTGAGTGTGTGTCTGTGTGAGACATATCCCTTGTAGCAGTTTGGCTGTTTTGTGTGTGTAATGGTTATACCATTTTGAGGGCCTGTTCCACCCTGTTAATACCCCCCCCCAGTAGATTACTTTACAGGGCCTGCTGGTGTCATTCACCTTAGATGCACCATTAGACACTCTCCAGGTATATAAGCTCCATGGCGCATGCAATGTGTATGTAGCACTATAGTGTGTATAACTAGATGAATAGAGGTTCTATTTTCAAAAGAAGGAATTTTGTGAGTGTATGCGTGTGTGAATATATATCCCCTTGTGGCTGTGTTAGGCCCACCATCATACCTCTTAACCCCTTAGAGAAAGAAATCTGGATAAAGCCATACAGAAAAGTGGAACAAAGGCCAAATAATAGGGACAATTTTTAAATATTGCTCTTACAAACATAGAAAGTTGATAGCATAACAGGCTGCGCATTAGCAAGAATTTTTCTGAAGGGTATAAAGTCTGAAAATAAAATATCTGTCATTATTGTCTAACTTCAGTCTTTAATGATTTGCCCCTAATTTTCTAGAAAACCACAATGTTATGAAAAGCAGACCAAAAATATGGGGCAAACATCAGGGCATTCTGCAGAAATCTGTACAGGTGACAGGTGTGGACACCATCTGTCCCACCCTGCAGGTTGCAGTCCTTGTTTGGCTAGGTTTGAACCATGAAAACAACTTAAACAATACAGAGGTTCCAAGAGTGCAGGACAACAAACATTTCCTAAAGTTGTGTAATAGTTGCATAAAGCAGTTATTGTACATCAGAAACACCTTAATGTTATGAGAAATAGGATAAGCTATGGAAATGTGACAAAAAAAAGCTGTCATATTGGAAGACCAAGAGAAGTTGTGTCCATTGCATTTGGTGTGGGTATGGTTTGTCATGCTACCTCTCATGATACTACAAAAAATGTCCCACATTGCACATTTCATAAGGTGGCAACCCTACTTTGTGTTGCCTTTCTATGCAAAATGTAGACATGTGGAGGTTCTGTGAGTAGCTGCTGCCCCCAATGACTCACATGTATCTAGGCATGAATGCGAACTGCCACGACCCATATTTGGAGGTACTGCCTAAGGCTGTGGTGGCTGTAAGTTGTGTGCTGTCATTGACCCACCGACTGATGTTGACACACTGCAATGGGGTCTTACATCAGGCATAGAATGGTGGCAAGGTCCTGGCCTCAAGCTGAATGCAGAAAACAGTACCATTATACGATACAGCAACAACATGGGCCCACTATTTCCCACATCAATTTCAATCCCATAAACACACAACCTGCATTGAGATACCTGGGTACTCAGGTTGATAACACTGCTGCATTCAGCCATCAAGTAGCGGCAGTGGTCAGAAAAGGCTTGTATATGGTTCACCACATAGGTAAAAGGAGTGCATCCAGAAAAAAAGGTGGACATTATCTCTGTATAGTCCTCAGTCAGTACAACAATAATTTAGTACCATGGCTCATTTGATATGTACCTATCCAGACATCTGCAGCAACTGGAAAGGCCATACTAATACTCACAAAAGTAATACATGGCCTCCAACACATGTTCCATGCAGACAGCCTTGAATCAGTAGTGCCCCACTCAGTATTGGACAGGTTGTCCAGAGGTGGGCACAGCATTGCCTAGATGGTAGTGTTGTGCCCAGCCCTTAAACAGCTGGCCCATATATGTAAGTCTAACTCTTCGCTCATTACCAGCATGACAGGCCTGAATATGATATGTGACATCAACAAAACCTGCTGGAGGGACAAGTTTGTCTCCCAGAGGCTTCCCTGTCTCAGGAATGCACTTCCCAGACATGTCAAACAGAGTACCATGCAGACCCTCATCAAGTGCAGCCATGATGAGTGGATGGGAAGCCACAGATCCATCCCAAGGGTCGCACCTGTGTCCCTCAATGACAGGGTCAACAGGTGCTGATCGATGATTCTGTTGGGAATAAAGTAATGGTTAGGCTTCTAAGGGATGCGGGTCCATTACCCTACTAACCTTCTATGATTCTATGAACCTGTGATCCTATGTCAATCCCAGGTGACATGTATCAGAAGTAGTCTGCTGTGTCAAGGGGTGTGCATGTAAGATTACGCTGTCTGCCCCCATTCTCCCTCACACACACTGTTCTACACATATGCACCCAGATAACTATGCACATATACAGCCATACCTTGGTGATGTCACATTTCTGCATTGCCATGATGCCATCCTGAACTGCAGTATTGGCAGTAGGTCCCCACAGCATAGACACACAGACACCTGGAACAGAAACAGAATAAGGTCTGTGAGACAACAGTCAGTCAGCAATACTAACAGTAATACAACATCATGGCACAAAGGTACATAACTTTAATGTGCATGCATGACAATTGCCAGCAGACAGCACCCTACAGGGCATAACACTACTCAACTACAAACTGCCATTAAGTGTGCCATATTCAACCTGTGCATCAGACACATATTAGCATGTCCCTGCATTGATGGTATGGATGACAGGGATGTGGAACAGGTATCATCACATGCATAGAGTGTAGTGTGGGGTTGCCAAAGGCCTAGGCTGTGCCGCACAGTTGACATTGTGTGTGTGTGTGTGTGTCCGAAGGGGTGGTGGTCAGCTGGGCCATGGAGAGGAGCTGTGTTCTTCTGGTGGTGACCTGCATGTGACAGTGATGTGTGAGTGTGTGCATGTACACAGACAAGCCATGTGCCAGCCCTACCTGATGGTATGTTAGACAGCTGTGGACATACATGGCAGAATGTACAGTTCACAGTCTCTGGCCATGAACATGAGAACTGGTTCCAGAAGGAGTGGCAGTGGCACCACCGTGGCCGGGGCCAGATGCGATACTACTTGCTGATGGTGACTGGTGTCTCCTGGGTCTGTGTCCCTCATGGGACTGCACAGGACCATCTGCCCATGGCCTGCCACATTGTGGTGTGGACAGCACCCTCCCTTCAGTACTGCTGGTGGTACTGCCACTATGGAAGTGTGACTGTGCATGGCCACGTGGGCTTTCAGCTGATGTTGTTGCTGACCTACGTACACATAGCTGACGCCCTAATCTCACCACATTTTCAAGCACAGATATTGTATGATTAAAGACTGACAATGCGTCACCCCACTGTCTATTCACTACATCAGCAAAATGACATAAGGCATCACCAATGCTGTGGATGGAGTCATGCATGCCAGGCAGTGTGGCATCCATGACCCAGAGCATCTGTCTGGTGTACCATTCAAAACATGTCTGTGCCTCCATGATGGACCAAAACATGCATCGTGCAACACATGCTGTGACACCTGTAACAGGTGCCGGATAGGCAGCAGTCCTCCTTTGAGACCTCACCAGCTGTCTGGCTATGGCTAGTGTCTACAGTCATGGAGGGCATAGTCACCACACTCTTCTGTTTGATGCCACCACTCTCTGACTGTCCAATATCTGTGGCTGCTGGAGAATGGGTATGTATGGGCATACTGACTGTGTGCAGGGACATTGTGGGAGGAAGTGAGATGTCAACCAATGGGATAGATGCAGCCCCACAACAACACCACCTGTGCCTCACTATGGCCACCATCATCATCAGAGTCCTATGAGACACTGACATCAGGTTGTGAGGGGGACACACTCCAACTCCCATGGTCACCTGTGAGGGGAAGGCAACATGACTACATTAATTCCTGTACTATAATGTCTGCTCATCCATATACACATGCACACACACACACACACACACACACACACACACACACACACACACACACACATACAGGTGAGGTGCCACAAATGCATTAGACAGACCACACCTTATGACTGATGCTATGCACTACACACAAGCAGACCACAACAGACATACACAAGACAGGCCCTTAGCAACATGCAGTGCAGGTATGTTCATTTAATGTTGCTAGTACTATACACCTGTGAGATAAGCAACATGGCAGTGTATGTGATGGATCTTCACCTACAACACAGTGCAGCTGTTTCCACAGTAGCATTGTACTCCTTTATAGCAGACTGCCTACACCTTCACAAAAATACATGATAATATGTGACATCTCCTGCAAATATGCTACTTTGATTGTCAATGTAATGCACAGCAGTGCACCCCTCCTCAAGTGAACATGCACATATTGCAATATGGCTAAGCTTAACAGTTGTGTCCACAGCAAAATGGCAGCCCTTAACATACCTAGTGTGTAGATGAGCCATAACAAAACAGTTCCACACTCACTGGCAACAGGATGATGGCCCTTGGCCACACCAGAGGTACCTATGGATTTGTGGGGGAGAGGCATTGTCAGCAAACACAAATGAGACATTGGTACAGGACAATATGTGCATATATCAACATATATAGTACAAACTGTGATACTACTCACATTGCTGACATTCATATGTGCCCACACGTGTGCATTACAAACTCCCTGCCCAAATGCAGATTGACCTGACATATGTGTACAGGTATGCAGAGGCTGCCACTATGAATGCTACAGTATTAATGTAATGACAACTAGAGGCTTACCTGGATGCTCCCCAGCTGTGGAAGCTGTGCCACCCACCTCCACAACATATGGTGGGATTGATTGTTGTGAGCTGGTGGCTGAACCCAGGTTTGCCAGGAACACCTCTGTGGCTGAGAGTGGTTGTTGTGTAGCAGACCCTCCACCAGTGCCAGCACAATCCCTGGCCACAGCTGTGGCCCTTTGCCGTGCATGATGTATCATATCAGTGGCCCGGTGTTGGACCTGCTCATAGCTCCTGTTGTGCTGGCACACGTGATTAATTGATGCCATGAGGTCTCCCCACAGTGCAGTGCATTCTTGCAGGTTATGGCAACTTCGTGATAACATGACCTGGTGATGGAGTCTCAGGGCATCAATTATGACATTGGTCTCTGCTTTTGAAAAATGTAGATTCCTATGGTGTTACATTCCTCCTGAAAGACATGAAGAGGGGAACATATCACAGGACTGCATACCATTATGTAAACACCCTCTGCATCCATATTTGCCAGCACTATCCAGCACTAACTCCTACATCATGCCCCACCATCTATCACCACAGTATGCATGTAGCTATCAGCAACATAGTGGCAATACAGCATGCATTGCCTTCCTGATCTTGATGTTTCCTGCTACTTGCTGAATGTACTATAAGGTGTTCAAATGCATTTTCCAGTTGCACCTATTACTGCTTGTTCAAAGCCTGTCTACATTGCATGCACCTATTACTGCTTGTTCAAAGCCTGTCTACATTGCATGCAGTGGTGTCAGCCTCCTACTGTTGTAGTAAGCACCTAGGCTGTAAGCCTACTCCTTAGGTCTCCCTGGCCTTCCTCCCTCAGATTCTGGAATATGCGGCTGGACAATGTCCTACAGTTTCCCCTGCCAGTCCAGTTGATATGGGCATCCTGACACAGTGTAGCACCTGCCTCATGCTCGTGTACATGGACGGACATCTATTTACAAATACCACCAAGGAACACACTGTGTGAGAGATGCAATGACATTAGAAGCCTACAGTCCATGCTTTCTCCATGTCAAGCCAGCATATCTGTCCCCAATAAGATTGTCAACACAATCAGTACACCTCACACTCCACTCACATCTACACAATACACACACACACATATATGCAGACATCCTCAACGTATGCATCCACAAAGGAGACCTCTGAGGCAAAGCTACATGTGAATGCCACAGCTCTACACAGCACATACCACACAGAGCCACACACGTGTCCCACAGCCACAAAGGTGTCACTACATATCAAACATATTACACATAGGAGACTCCATTGTGAGAAACACTGATGTGCCTCTCATCAGGCTGTATATGTGGATGGTCACAGTGACTTGTGTGTCAGATGACAGAATATGCAATATTACATACGCACTGCTGCTTCTCAGCTACAGGCACTGTCAGGAGTCTGTAACAGTCCATGTTGGCGTGCCTGACCTGAGATGTACCACCCTGGACTATATGCAGTGAGACATGAGTGAGTACACTGATTATATGTCCCAGGCAGATATGTTCCTAGCCTTATACAGCATTCCACTGTCACCCAGACTGATGCTGCAATATAATCAGGAAATGATTGACCTTAACATGTGGCCTGTTATCTTGTGATATTCCAGGGGGTTCTAGTACCTGAGAGCCTGGGATGATATAGTCAACAGATCACAATGCTTTGCCAGAGATGGCCTCTATCTGTCTCAACTGGCCTTCACATTTCTGGCAATGGTTCTCGCCACTGCCATAGTGCCTTCATTAGGAAAAGTGGTGAGGCTATCACTACCAACATACAACTGTCAGACCAGCACACATTGAAGGCCATACTGCTAAATTCTAGGAGTCTACACATGGCTCTGCCCTGAGTGCAAGCATTCTGGGAAATGCTGACATCTGTGCAGTCACAGACACATGGTTCAAAGCTGCAGAAAGCACCCCAGCTTTACTTGGTCAACCATCCTATCATACAGTCGGACTACAAAGTGTGGGTGGTAATGCAATGAGACATGGGGTTTCACTATATATGAGACACATGCACACCTCCATGCTGTACAGGCAGTAAGATGCACAGGGGACACTGCAGGGGCAGTTCACCATTGCCAAAACACCTATTCAAATTATAGGTAGCTAATGGCCCCCACATGTGACCAGGGAGCCCATTCTGCCTATATGGACCTTATCAACTGTATTAAGATTTGGGTCTGTACCCTGGGTTACTTGAATGATCCAAACATACTTTGGAAGATGTACCCATGCCAGCACACAGATGACTAGAGACCCATCAGCACTGGAATTACAAACACCTCTGTCCAGCTAGGGGGTACTCCCACATGAGGTGAAGGTGTGTTGGAGTTGATATTACACAAAATTGCTTACCACTGCAGCATCCTTACAGTGTCATCCTCCATGGCAAAGCAATCATCATACGGTCATGTTTGCAGTCACCTTCTCTCACAATACCCATTTAGCTAGGGTCAGACATACATACACCTCCAATGTGGAATACAGCCTCCTGTGGGGTGGTATACACAGCTTCACAGCCCCCAACCCCTCTGTAGGAATTGGCACCAATATCCACACATATACACAAGCACTATATGTGCATTTGTATAGATGCATGGAGTCAGGTATACCCGAAAGGACTACATCATCCTCTGCAAGGATATGTACACCTGTCTGGTGGACATCTGCAAGAAACAGTGTTTATAACAGGGATGACTGACTTATGTCTGCAACATCAGAGGAATTACTTGAATCTGCTCACTTGTGGTGGACAAGGACACCATCTATACCAGTGCTGTAGGTCTAGCATACTTGCTGATTGACAGAGTCAGTGTAGGCTTCACCCCCTGCCCCCCCATCAGTACATCAGGATGTTCCCAGGACCTGCCCCCTTCTCCTATATGTAGTGAACAGGTCACCACTGCCATGTAAAAGTCATGGTATACAGCTGCCATGGGAGCCTATCACATCACAGGATGCATCCTACATGACACCAAGCATGACTTTGCAACAACATAAGGTATTATATTCAAAGGAGGCCTGACTATCGCCTTTGTCCCAGCCGTGTGGAGGGCAACCACTATTGCCCCTTTACATTAAGGTGGGGCGTCCACCAATCTGTCACACTATACACCCATCAGCCTAACTAGGCTGATCTGTAAGGCCATAGCACAGTTTATAGCGAACCTCATTAACAAGGACATTGGTGACCTCCACATACTCCATCATGCACAGTTAGGCTTCGTCAAGGAAGGGGTCATATCTGTTACACTCGGTTGACCTCTTTGACACAGTCACCAAAACCATGTGGGGGGGTGAGAGTGCACACTGCCTACCTTGACCTGGAGAAAGACTTTGACAGTATAACCCACATGACCATAGCAGATATACATTCCCAAGTATGCATCACACCATATGTTACCAGCAGGGTAGCACACTGGCGCACTGACATGACCCACCTAATCAACATAGGGGAATCCACCTCAAAGGGTTGACCCATAACCAGTGGTGCTACTTGGTATTGTGTGTTTGGGCCTCTGTTATGTGTGATGTACACTTCTGAGGTGCAGGGCACAGGCATTGGTCTATGGGCAGCCATGTTTGCAGACGATGGCATGCTGTGTGCTGTCACTGGATTCTCTACTGATGTAGACACCTGCCTAGGAGGGTCTCCTGCAGACACATAATGGGTGCCAGAAACATGGACTCAGGCAGGAAATGAAGTGTCAACCCCTTTGGGGAGACTAACGTCCTCACATATTATCACATTGGTAACAACATCCTAGGCACGCAATCAGTAGTGAGGGATCTGTGCACACAGGTTGATGGCAACATGACATTTCATCACCATGTTGATTCCATTGTAAGGTAAACCTTCTACATGGCCCACCTCATACATACGGGTATGTCATCTAGGGACATGGGGTCATCACATCCCTGTATTCCACCCAATAAGGCCCATTATTGAGTATAATGCCCTGTTCGTCATTCACTTCACACAGCACATGCAGCAGTTGGGGACATCACAGAGGTTCCTCACCAGGGAATACCAGGGCCTCAAACATCTACCATACACACATCAGCTATAAGCCCATCCCTCTACCCAGTTTCATACATACTCTTCAAAGGTGACCTCTGCCTGGCATACAAGGCAATCATGGACTCCACATTGTTGGGACTACTGCACAAGTGGAACTGAAGCTCCACTCTATTAAACCACACATGCCCTCAACCTAGTGTGTGACATCAACTGGGCTTGTGGGTGGCTCAGATGTGTGTTTCTCACACTTACCCTGCTGTGGAATGGACATCCTTTCTACATCAGGCAGGATAGCTATTTACACCTTTGCAAGCGGAACCTAGATAACTGGATGGTTAACAGCACATACACCCTTGGGTTACCACCTGTGTCCCTGTTGGACTAGGAAATCAGATGCTGCCTTGCATACACATGGGCTAACATATGGGCTAGGCTTATGGGGGCTCAGGGCCCAATGCCTAGTAACCTCATATGATCCTAGGTATACCAGTTATGGCCTGTGTGCTGTGACATACTGTGCTGTTATGTGTCCATACCCATCACTGCCATTTACTGTGATGTGTCCTATATTGGCAACATTACAGTACCATGCCATACAGCAACTATCCGACAAATATGTGACTGGTACTACAACTGCATGTGGACATTCCAGCAACATGTGTGCCACACAATAAGTTCATAAGTTTCATAGGTTCATAGGTTCATACTAGGCTATCTGCCCTAGGGCATTTATAAGCCTAGCCAGAGTGTGTTTGGCTTTTACCACCCATTTTAAATTAATTTTGCTATGCCCTTTTTTGAGGTTAGTATACTGTGCCTCTGTCTAACAGTGACACAGAAGTGATACCCGGGGTAAACCTACGATCTCCCATCCACTCATCAAGATTCCTCTTGAAGAGAGTCAATGAGGGACTGTGCCTAAGCTGGACTGGGATTTTATTCCAGAGTGAAGGGAGCCTCTGGGTTATGAATGTGTCCCTCCAGCATGTTCTATTTATTTCAGTGCTGAGGTTCAAGCCTCTCCAGCGCGTAGCTCGATGGGATTTGGATTTTCTGAGGTGCAGCATGTCCATTAATTCCGGGTTGGACATGGCTTTATATGTCAGGCACAGATCGCCTCTGAGCAGGCAGTATGCCACTGAGTAGAGCTGGAGTTTCTTTAACCGAGTAGCATATGGCATCTGTCTGAGCCCTTTGATCCTCATGGTGAGGTACTTTTGGGGTCTTTCAAGTTGCTGCAGGTGTCTGTAAGGTACATCCCAAAAGGGGCATTTTACTCAATTATGGGCCTGATGAGGGATGAGTAAAGAGGCATGATGACCTCCCCTGATCTAGATGTGAATCCCTTCATGATTAGGTGGGCTATATAAAATGTTTTTCTAACCACTTTGGCCACGTGGTTGTCAAATGAGAAATTGCTATCAACTTGGGTCCCCAGGTCCCTAATTACTTCTTCTGTACTTAATGGATTACCACCTAAGTGCAAATGTGGTGTAGGGTTTCCTCCTCATAGGTGTCTGACATATGCAGTACATAGATCTTTCAGAATGTGCACATGTGCCTGATATATGTAGACCCCTGCCAAACAAATGTGGATGACTGGAAACCAGTTGGACAATACGTAATGGTTGTACCCAGACTGTGGGGAATGTGTCTTTGACATGGCAGACCCATCAGAATACAGTAATAGTACATTAATATCTGGTACAGTATTCATTAGTTACATTGTATGCTCAATTTGGACACACTGTTCCTGAGGTGGAGCCAGTGTACCCCCACTACTGCTGTCAGGCAATGAGATACAAGTGTGGAGTACATGGTGACCTACCCAGAGTATGTCAGGAACAGTCAGGTACACCTGGACCATGGTTGAACTATGCCTGTATGACATTCACATATTGAGAGGGGCTCACTGACACTGCATGATGTGATATGCCAGCTGAACCCCCAAGTAGTTACTGTCACTACTGTACAACAGACGATCTGGTAGCAGTCGTATGTGAGCTGACCATTGCTGAGTGGACTCAGGGGCCAGAGCAGTGCTCTATGTCACTGCAGATAGAGTCAAAAGGGAAGACGATAGGTGTCTGACAGCTGACTAACAGCAACATGTCATGCCAAGATATGCTGTTGAGACCTACTGTTGTAATTCCTATTTCCCATGACTGCATCACCTCATCTGCATTCCATTACATGGGGAATTCTATGACGTTCCTGGTCTAGTGCTGTACTCCTTTGTGAGCAGAAAATCCAGTGGTAGTTTTCCTAGGAAAGTGCAGTCCATCTTTATGAAGAAAGTCACAGACCTGTTTACCATGGGCAGCACTTGCTTTTTGTAGGTAATGCTCATGAACAGGTGATTGCCTGTGTACCAATCTGTGACTCACATTTGCTAATAGCATCTAGAGCAGCTAGGTTGGATTTTCATTAGCCAATGGCATGGCATTACAGTTCTATAATTAAGGCCTTCATGTAGGTCTTGGCCCTTTCCCTGGTCTGTGAATGGACATTATTGAGATGTAGGAGTTACAGCATCTCAGAGGGTAGGTAGAAATACTGTCCACTGTTTGGTTTGATGTGCTATGTCCACAGTTTTGCATGCTATGTTTGCCCATTGTTAACAGACTTTCTCATTCTGTGGCAGTTTACTGTTTAACAATGTGTGTTGGGGTCAGTAAGGAGACAGGCAGATATGCGTGTCATACATAATTTGTATCTGAATGTGCATGCTGCTGCAGTTGTCGCTGGTCTATCAGCTGTGTATGTTTGTAGGGTGAGACTGTGACGCATGACCCTGTCACCTTAATCCCACTTAAATCCACACTATTTCCAAAAAAGAAAAGAAAAAAGGGGTGAAAGGAAAGTGGTAAAATGGGGGCAAGTAGGGAAAAAACAATATGAAAATCAGGTAGGGATGTGTAGGACGGGTGGAGGAAAGGACCATAGCTCTCCATTTCTTACACAGCAACAGCTGTGCATGTTGTGGACAATTTGGAATTTGGAGCCTCACATCCCACTGGGAGGGGTGTGGGTGACATAACCTTGTTGATTAATTGCTGGGATGATTGACTGATGGCAGTGTACTTGGGGGTGAAATGGAGAGCTATGTATTGGGTCATATTTTTTGTGGGACATATGCCTTTTTTTTAAGGAGAGAGTGGAATGTTGAGGAAGGGTTGTAGGTACGTTTGGGGAGGTAAGTTGGGTAATAGAGGTTGTGTTTGCAGACAGACAAGACAGACAAGACAGTAGATGGTGTATGACACATGAGGGGGGTAAACACCTTGAATGGGAGGGTGTTTGGGAATCAGAAGAGCAAGTGCCCCCAGATATCAACAATGAGACTGAGCTCCCTACCCATGGGCAGTCACCACTGCTCCTTCACAGCCCTGAAGGTGGCTGTGCTGGCGGCTGGGTGCCAGAGCTGGCCTGCCCCTACAGGTGTGCCAGTTTGCCCTTGATCTGGAGCAGTCCATCCAAATCATGCTGGATAACCCTGCACACCATCCCTGGGAACTGATTTCAGGTGACCACATCCTCTCCGCACCCACGCCCAGGGGGGACAGGCCCCATCTCCTGAGGGGGGTTCCACCCATGGGTGGTGCAGGACCTGCAGAGGAGGCAGCTCCAGGTTGGTTCCCAGATGTGCTGGGACCCGGTGCCATGGCCAGATGAGGTGGGATAGGCAAATCTGCTGGAAACGGCCTACCCATTCATGCTATGGTGTTGAGGTTTGTCAAAGTGTATTGGTTAGTCATGAACAGAACATTCAAGATTAGTTATAACAGCATGCATGGATGTTCCAATTAACCCAGAACAATAGAATTCCATAGCATACAGAAATTAGGCATAAATGGAATAACAGTCATTATTGTAACAGCATGCCAGTAACAGTTATGGAAAAAGGCCAACAACATTGGTATTTCAAATGTTAGCATGCAACTATTGTAATATATAACCAATAATACAACACAAGATCCAGTATTAGGTTTTGAGAACAACATATGTGAAAATGGAGCCATACCAGCAGTATAAGAATAATAATTTGTGATGCAGATAAGGGGTGGGGGTAGAGAAAGACATTCCATTACCAACTGTATAGGCTATAATTTTCACAACAGTACTGCTCAATACTCTACAGGTCTGCCCTTATCTTATGTCTACAAGTGCTCTATAGCTTCTGTAGCATGTGCAAACCTCTCAAGCTATCCAGATGGGATGGTATTGGCCAAGCTGTAACACCTATATGTACATAACTATAGGGGACTATTACATGTCAGGGGGAACATGTATGACTACCAAGGTGTACTCTGCACTGATGTTGTGTGAGTGTGCTACTGGCATACTTCAATTGGGTTTATATCTGTGTCTCAGGTTTTTGGCAGCAGTGATCACTATCTGTGACAGTGTGACACTTGAGAGACATGCATCATGCACAGTACATTGAGTTTACACTTATTCTGCCATCATTGGCAGGCATGGGGTTAGACTGTCATCAGACATTCACAGACGCACCAGGCATACAGCCGTACCAACAACAGACCATTTAATTTGTCTTATTAAGTTGGAATAGTACTGTACTTCATGTCATTTTATTTAATGGAGTCTTATCACCTTGATGAGAAATGCTGTTTATGCACTACTATATCTGGACACAGACATTAATATACGCTTCATACAGCTACTTCAGGTTCATAGGTTCATAGGTTGGTACTAGGCAATTGGCCCTAGGGCCTATATAAGCCTAGCCATAACATTTCCCTGTCTATTTCTTCCCACAGTATTTACTTCCTTGGACCCCTGTCTAGCAGGGCTACTGATGTGATACCAGGGATGAATTTCCTATATCCCATCCAGTCATCAATATTCCTTTTGAAGAGGGCCAAAGAGGTGATCTACTTGAAATGTATGGGCAGTCTATTCCAGAGTCTGGGGAGTCTCTGAGTCAGGAACCTATCCTTCCAGCATGTTTTGTTCATTGTGATGACAAGGTTTAGATCCCTGGAGCGTGTGGCTCTGAGGGATTGAGATTTCTTTAAGTGTAGCATGTCCAGCAGCTCTGGGTTTGAAATGGCCTTGTATGTTAAGCAGAGATCACCTCTGAGTAGACGATATGCGACAGAGTATAGCTAGAGTTTTTTTTAGATGGCCAGCATAGGGCATCTGCTTTAGGCCTGTGATTCTTTTAATGAGGTATTTCTGTAGCCTTTCCAGTTGTTGCAAATGTCTTGAGAGGTACATACTAAACAGGGCGTTGTATTCTATAATGGGTCTAATGAGGGGTGAGTACAGTGGGACAATGACCTCCTTTTTTCTGGATGAAAAGCCCTTAGTGATGAGTGTGCCACATAGAAGGATTTTCTGACTGTTGTGGCAATGTGGTTATCGAAGGTGAGAGCACTGTCCACTTGTGTCCCTAAGTCTCTTATCACACTTTTGGTGTTTAGTGTGCTGCCATCTACATGGTAATTCACGGGTACATGTTTTTTCCCAAAGGGGATAACTATACATTACTTGGCTTTGAGCTTGAGTCCATGGCTCTGGCACCAAGCATCTGTTTCTGTAAGGCCCTTTTGTAGAATATCCACATCATTTGGGGATTCAATAATGGCTCCCAGTTTGCAGTCATCTGCGAACTTTGTTAACCAGAGTCCCTTAGTGTTGGCCTGTACTTCAGAGAAGTAGATGCCAAACAAGAGCGGTCCCAGAACTGAACTCTGAGGTACTCCACTTGTCACTTGTCTTGAGATGGAATTGGAGTTGGCTACTTTTACAGTGTGGGTGCTGTCAGTGAGCCAGTTGGTAACCCATTGAGTGATGTAGGGATTAATGCCCAGCTTAGTAAGTTTATCTATGATTTATGAGTGGGGGATAGTGTCAAAGGCCTTGGCGAGGTCCAGATAGGCTGTGTGGACTGCCTTACCCTCGTCCACAGCTCTGGAGACTGATTTGAAGAAGTCAATCAGGTTTAGGAGACACGATCGGCCCTTCATGAACCCAAACTGGGTGGTGTCCAGTGTTTGATGGTTGCCAATGTCGTTTTTATAAGTTCCATGATAATACATTCCATGGCCTTGCAGATCAGGCTTGTCAGACTGATGAGGCGGTAGTTCCCAGGATCCAAGGTAGATCCCCTCTTGTGGGGTAGGATAACTGTAGCTGTGCTCCACTCAGTGGGCATGAAGCCTGAGGTGAGGCTATGATTAAACATGACACTTAGGTGAGGTCACAGTTCATTTTGTAGTTCATGTAGTACACAGCCCGGGATGTCATCTGGTCCCATGGATGCTGTATTCTTAGCTTTGGAGAGTGTGATTTTTACCTGTGTGGCCATTATTACCAGAATTTGGCAATCTTTCGGTATTGAGATGGGTTTTTTAGGGGGTGAGAGGGTGGTGAAGTTAGCACTGAATCGATCTGCCAGGATATTGGCAATATCCTTGAGATCAGTATATTTAATGCCATTCTGTTGTAGCTCAGAGCAGTTCTGAGCATTGCTATTTAGATTCTTGACATAGCTATAGAATGCCTTGTGGTTGTCTTTGAAATCTTTGGCAATTTTATTTTCGTAACATGCTCTGGAGGATTTTATGAGGGATCTCAGCTTCTTACTGAGGCTGGTAAGGGAGTTTTTTGCATCCTGGGATTTTCCTCTTTTCTGCAACAGTTTCTTCCTTTTGTTGTAAAGTTTATTTATGGCACAGGACCACCGATTGACTTTCTTTTTTTGGAGGAGAGTGTCTTGGTTCTGTTTGGGATGGCACAATTCAGGCACAAGTAGATGTGCTCATACAGTGCCTTAGTGTAGGATTCAGCAGTCGAACTTTCAGTTCCCATCTGCATGGGTGTCATGAAGTTTGAACCTTCTGACTTGAGTAGCATGAAGTTGGCTTTGGAGAAGTTTTTTTACGGAGGTTTCCTTACTGGAGCGTGGGGGAGGAATGTGGATGTCAAGGGTGATTAGCTTATGGTCAGACCTGGCCAACGAGGGGAGTGACCATAGGTGTAGAGCATCAATTTCCCATGTTGTTAATGACCAGGTCTAGGATATTGGAGCCTCTGGTGGGACTATGGATTAGTTGATCCAGGGCATTGGAATTTATGAATTCGAAGAACCGTAGGTCAAAGGTGTTGGTACATGAGTAGTTTTCCCACTTAATGGCAGGGTAGTTGAAATCACACAGTAATAGGGTGTTTGGTTGTATCTTAATATTTTCCAGTATGTGTAAAAAGGTGTAGTGAGAATATTTATTTACCTGTAAGTTCTGTGGGGAGGATAGCTGTTAACCATATATAACTGTTTCTATAAATGGTCAGTACTACTTGTCTGTTACTATACATATATCTTAATACCTTTCCCTGGATTCAAACCCCGGTCTTTGTGTGGCAAAATAAATAACATATATATTGCTTATCACACTGAGGTAGTGGGCCACTGCTGTGTGTTGATTGAGTGATATGTACCTAAAGCTATCCTGGTGACAAAGTGTGACCTGGTAACATAGATAGAGTGTCACACAAGAATGCAGTGACAGTTGAACATACATACATGAGATTCATGCATGACAGAGATAGCAGATGAACTGTGTATTAATACTTGGAATGAAGGTGTATGCAATTAACCCCTATTGGTAGGGAATATGTGTGTTCTGTATAGACCATATTGGGCTGCTGGGTTGCCTACCTGACCCATATACATTTGCAGATGGTATATTTGCAGTCTACAGCTATTACAGTTTCATACTTGCCTGTGTCAGTGTACCTACGTTCAGGGATGCATATAGCTGAAATGCAAAGGTTAACACAAGACAATTCTGGGAGAAACGCACTATAATACCTTAAACTGTACTTCTCTAGGTTCAGATCTTACTGCAGAACAAATATCATATTGCATTATATCTTGTAGTACAGCTCCACATCTACACTTTAGCATAACAGTTATTTATTGGCTAACCTTCGGTCACTTCATAGTGTTATCCCCATATTTACTTCACAAAACCTGTAATATTTGATTTCTTGAACAGCCCAGTATACACACAACAATTGTCAGAACAAAGATTTATTCAGGATGAGAAGACACAGTGATTGGCATACAGCTGACAATCATTATTGTTCTACACTTTAAATAATGCATGCATTGGAATACATCTATTATTACACAATCTATGCAGTACTATTTTATTTCTTCACAATTCTGACTGCAGTTATGCTGTATTTAATTAGATTAGGAATGCAGTTAATTTATTCCCTTCACATTTTCAATGCCGGTGTACTTTATTACCAGAACATGTATTAGTAATACGATATACACGTTATTCCCAAAAATTATTAATGCTGTATTAACTTTCTTTCCATAACAGTAGCATGTTTCATGCTTTTATCTATATTGAACTATACCTGGCAATACTCACTTATATCAGTTCAGGTCTATGTACACATTCATTGCAGTACACTCACAACAGACTATACCTACTGGCAGTTACTACTGTACTCTTTCTTAATTAGATTACTATATATTGCAAGATATATCTGTACTCACCACACCCTCAGTGCATCTGGCCAGGTGCCCTGCATAGGCCTCCAGATTGCGAGCCCCCTCTTCTGCAGCTGTGGGGGAAAAACACACCATTATATGTACCTGTCTACAAGATATTCATACTAGAATTTGGTAAATCAATGGTTCCTATAATTGCCAACTTCTGGGCCATTGCAGTCCTGAGCGTCTTGGATCCATTGGGCCAAGAACTCCCACTTCCTATGCTTCAGGTGGTCATAATGATGACACATCTGCTCACCAGTGTGGGGGATGCCAGTTGCAGTGGTGAGGTCATGTGCCAGCTAGTCCCAGGCCTCTGACTTGTATTCAGACCCCTGGCACTGGCCCTGCAGAAGCTGGTAGCCATGGACTTTCACAAGGAGCCCAACCATGATCCTGGACTCCAAAATGCCCCATCACTGTACCTGGAAGTGCACATCCTCTCCAACTCCAGCCATAGCTGCTGCAGTGATCAAACTCCAACAGGTTCTGGCTGCATTCTCACATGTTCAGCTTAAATAAGCCTGTTTTCCCACCCTTTGCCACCATTGGACACGTTTTAAAAATTCTAAGTGAAGCTTAGTGCAGCGCAAACCCCCTGAGCTCAAGCTGAAAAGTACTTAGACAGAGAATGGTTAGCAATGCTTAGTGGTGCACAAACTGGTTTAGCTGATCTGAGGACTGCTTAAACATGGATTGCCTAGCAGTGTCCAAACCATCTAAGCAGAGCTACATGTTGCTAAGTACTGCTAAAACAGGTCCTGTTTAAGCATTGCTTGTCTTGGCTTAGCAATGCTTAGCAGAGCTTAGCTACCAGCAAACCAGAGTTTTTCAAAAATAAAAAAACAAATACTGAAAGTGATTGATCATTAATGATACTTTATTATTACGTGTATCTATTTTACTTTATATCTCCTAAACATATGCATTTCACTATATTATCTTGGAGTGTAACTTTGATGTATTGGGCTCTTGTGTGTAACTGGGGCTTTTATCTTTGGGTATCCACTGAATATAGGCTTCTGGTCCAACTGGACTAAGCCAGTTGACAAATGTCAATGTATACATAAAAAAAAAACCTGAAAACATTTCCCTATCACATGTAAAAAGCCGAATCGCCTGTATTTGAACCATGCACCTACTGCACATCAAGCTGTCACTTTTACCATTTAGCTACTGAGGATATGGTGGTTAGAGCTATACAGTTGTATATAGCTCTCAGTTATGTTTAAGCACTGCTGAGCACCATGCCACATAAACCTGCTTAGCTATGCTTAAACATGTCCTTTTCTAACTAAATGCATCCAGTTTCTATTTTTAGATGTCTGGCACATGTCTATTGCTAAGCACAGTGCCCCACTGCAGAATAACAAAAAAAATATTTAAATGTGTTTCACTTTATTATTTAAGTGTCATCCAGCAATTTAACAGTGCAGGGGGTGTGTTACTCATCTGTGGACACTAACACACCCCTACACTGATTCTGTAACCATGCTACATGGCTCTCTCTCAGTAGTGTGCCTTCTTTAATATACAAGGCGCACTGCCAAGGGGGAGCTGCAGACATGGCCACATTGCACTCTGTGTATGACTTATACTATTCCTACATGGAATTTATTAAATCTGTGGGGGGTTGTCTTCCAATTTTCTTTACCTTTTGGTAAGTTGCAAGGCCTACTTAATCAATAGCTTAGCTTCTTTTGGCATAAGGCAACTAATTGAAAGCAGTTTCTCTGAATCAGCAAATATGACATTTGCTGAAAACTCTGATTCTTTGAGAGGAATTGTTGGGGGAGGGGTCACCTCATCACTGCAATGTGGTAACTCTAGAGATGAAATCTCTTAATGTGGAGGTATCTTTCTATGCATAAAAATATTAATTTGTATTTTTTTTATAGTTCTTGATCTTCCTTCCCTGGTGTTTCAGGTGCCTGTCCTTCATCTCTGGGTCCCCAAAGTTAACCATTCCCCAAACCTGGACTGATAGTTAAGACCAGAGATGAGATTAAGGTATGTACTGCTGTCAAAGAGTTAATTTTTGGTTGGCCCTTCTCACTGACCCACCTCATACACAGAATGTGCAACGATGGATTCTGCAGATAAAAATGTAACTGAATGTTCAAATAAAGTTTTGATCACGTTATGTGATTTTAATTTATTAATTAATGTTATGTAATTAAAATTCTATCAAGCAATTTTGTTTTTTCAAAATTAGCAATATATTTTCTTCTTTCCAGCATAAAATCACTTTATGTGTTACCATGCATTCTTGGATTCCGTCGTGGTTTTGAACCTACTACCTCATCACTTGATCTGTGAAAAAAAACAATCTTTATATCTTCCTTTAGCCCTTTGTGTTGTATCTTTGACTGTGTTCCCTTGTTCTTACATATCTCTTGTTTTTTTTTTGTAAAGATGGTTCCTGTTGGACTGGTACATAATCTCATATCAGGCAAACTTTGACTTTTTCTTTAAGTCTGTACATAAGAAATTATTTTAGATTATTTTTATGTGGATGTGGTATTCAAAGACACTACCCTCATGGGGTTATATTCAAGGTAAACTCTATAATTTATATACATCATATGGCATAAAGCTTCCTCTAATAAGCTCATTAAGTTTTAAAGGCATATACCTCATATATAACAGAAAATCAGTTTAGCTCTCTCCCCCCTTGCTTGACTGTTTTATGACTCTGCAAATACATTACTACACAACTGCATATTTTACTTTTATTGAGGTATTCCAAACTTACCTCTCAACCTCTTAGTGCAAGAAATCTGGACAAAGCCTAAAATAATGGGGTGGGCAAAGGCCCATGAATAGGGAAAGATTTTAAATATTGCACTTATGAGGTTAGGAAGTTGCTAGAATACGAGGATCTGTATTAACATGCATTTTCTGAAGGAGACAAAGCATGAAACACAACTGCCTGTCATTATTTAGTGACGTCAGTCCTCAGTGATTTGCCAGAAAACTACATATTTAACGAAGAATGAAAGAAAAATATGAGTCAAAAATCTGGACATTATATAAAAATCTGGACAGTTGAGAGCTGTGCAAACTGTCTATAAAGAAGGTCAACTCATTTTTTATGTCTGGTGATATATTTTCCTACATTTCTCCAAATTTCTCCTTACTACTTTGTCATACTGGTTGTTTAGATTATGCACAATCCTCTTACAATACTGCTTAATAACAGCTGTGTTGCACATGTGACTGTTTTTTATGTTTAACCTATAAGGCACCTTAGGCTTGTTATGGCAGGGACTACTGGGTAGAGCCCGTACATCATTCAGTTACATTTTGAATTAAATGCAGTCTTGTCGTATTTAAAATGCATGTGAATATCACTTCCTAAACATACCAACATTACATAATATTGCACTGTATACCTTAAAACAAAATGAAACAGTGCACTTTATAGTCATCTTCTTCTTCTTTCGGCTTTTCCCGGTTAGGGGGTGCCACAGTGGATCACCTGTCTGCTCATGATTGGCAGTGGAGTTTTACAGTGTTGAGTTGCCAGCCCAGCACCCAACCTTCCACAGAAGGCACACACACGCACTCACACCTAGGGGCAATTTAGAGTGGCCAATCCACCTACAGCATATCTTTGGGATGTGGGAGGAAACTGGAGCACCCAGAGGAAACCCATGCGACCACAGGAAGGACATGCAGACTCCGCACAGAAGGCACCCCAGCTGAGGATCAAACCGGAGAACCTCTTGTTGTGAGGTGGCAATGCTAACTGCTGCACCACCATGGCCGCCCAGTCTAAATTAAAAAAAAATGAAGCAAAAATATGTAACTCCAAGATGCTATAGAAGACCACTTACCCCATACCAGGATACACTGACTTTTACCACAAGCAGATTAGAACAGAATAAATGTTTACATTGATAACATATTATAGGTATATTGCTTGCAAAACAGTGAAAATATTATTTGTGTGTTTCATGCCATACTCCATAATTCCTTATGTACGTAAGTACTACAACAGTGTTAACTGTAGTTCTGCTGTTTAATCAAATAGTACAGATTAGCAATGTAACAATGAACAACAAAATTGGCCCAGGAGTTATTGTTGTAGACAACTGCATTATGAGTAGGAGGGCAAACACTGGAAATAAAAGTTACCTTCCATTGTGGATGCAATTTCAAAAATTACATAGATACAACAGAACCAATTGCAGCAACGGAATTACAGTTCAGTGCATAAACACATGAAGAATGTTCATTAGTTTCAAAATTATTCCTGCAAGTTCAGACATATACAGAACCTAAAAGTAAAATATTGATGGATGCAGTGGTACAGATTAATAAAGTAGCATATTAAGATTACTCAATTCTGCTACTATGGCTACAAATTCAAATGTGCACAGCATAAAAAGTTACACAGAAAGAGGTGTGCGATCTTTATTTTTAAATTATTTTGATTTCTACCAGAACTGCCTGCCATGAGTTATGTTCTAGAGACCCACCATGATCATCACCGTCACCCTTCCCAATGCCCATCCCACTTCAGACCAGGGCTACATGAATGGGGAAACCACTTTGTAAGCAGAGGGATAGAGTGCACTGAGGAGATCAGGGATCTGAGTATAGTTTTTGAATTCTCTATTCTACTCTTAATCAACTCCCAGTATGAACTGCATACACACATGCCTCTGGACTACTGTCATTGCTCTTCACCAATTGCTGTTAGTCCTTGGCTCAAAATCTCAAGTGGGGATGTGGCAAAAATGGTACTCTTCTTTATCCCTTTGGCTGCTCAGCAAGGATCTGGTAAGCTGCAGAGTGTTTTCAGAGACTGACAATAACAGAGGTTTGTACACCTTAACTACAGGGCATTATATCACATTTCTCTAATTACAGAGGCTACATTTTTGACTACACTGACCTGCTTTATTTCATCTTCATCAAGAACATGTCTTCCTTATTACAAACCAACACTGACCTCTTCTAACATGGTAACATAGTACAAAAATCAAGACCTTCATATGGTACACTGGCATCTATGATAAAACTAAAAATACTGCAATTAAAACATCTCAAGATCGCAACAAATGCAGAGACAACATTGTAACTCCTAGTGTGACAAAGAACTCATAAAGCATTATTTTGTGAGTGTCTCTGTCTCCTGCACTTCCAATTGTGGGACTCTGCCCCACTCACCCCTGATCTCTTTCTGAAGTTGTATAAATTTGGAAAATAAGGAAGTGCATGAAAACACAAAGACTTGCCTTTTCTTTTTGCTCCAGTTTACTTGACCTTGGAGACACTTTCCTTAGCGTATACAAGAGTACAACAGTTGGCTCACTGAAGGTTTGGCAATACAAGATACTACTTAAGTGTATATAGCTGTGCCTATGTGTAGAACAATGTCCTAGTGAAACAGTTGTCCCCTCACCCCCCATAAACCATTGGTGGCTACAATCTGCTGCAAGGTTCAAAGGTCAGCAGAAACTAAGCTGAAGACTTAAACTTCTACAGCTTGAAAGCTCAAGATTTCCAGGAAATACTCTGGGCATTAGCACTCAGGCAGAAGAGGAGAGACGTGGAGTTGGAGAAGAATGGTAGCATTTCAAAACAGCATGTGTGAGGAGTATAGAATACATACTCAGTCAAACCAAATATGGAAATGAGGTACATATGAGAATATATTGGAGGAATACAGAATAACGGCATTAACAAAAATGCATGAAGTAGGAGATGGAAAAGCTGGACAAGGCAAAGAGGAAACACTGGTGGGCTAGCAAAAAAGCTTAGAGAGCGGTCACAATGGCAAAGAATAAGACATCAGAGAAACTCTACCAGGTTTTGGAAAGTGACTCAGCAGATGGCACAAAAATGCTCTATCGGGCTACAAGTCAATGACAGAAATTCAAAGCTAATGGGCATCAGATACCATTCATAAGAGATGGCAGCAACAATCTGTTCACTAATCTATTGAACATCAAAGGCAGATGGAGGGAGTACTTCCAGCTGCTTCTGAATGAATAAAACCCTAAAGAAACTGTAGTGTTACATGCACAGCCTAAATTAAAAGAAGAAGGATACCTCACCACAGAAGAAATACAGTGTTAAGGAAGATGAAGTCAGGGAAAGCAGCAAGGTCGGACAAATTCATTGCAGATACGATCAGGGTGTTGGGGGGCTTAAGAGGACAAATGGCTTTTATGGAGAGGGATGCATATTCCAGATGACTGGAGAATAAGTATTTTAGTGCCAATGTACAAGCACAGTGGGGATATTCACAGTAAATGAAAATGTTGGAGAGGGTGAGTGATAAATGACTATGCCCAACAGTAGAAAGTGATACGGGAGATAAGCAGTTCAGATTCAGATTAGGCTGCAGTGCAACTGACTCAGTGTTTTCCAGTGAGACAGATAGTGGATTTAAGAGAGATCAGAAGAAGGTAAGAAAAATCAAGGGTATCCAGCAAAGATCCGAATGGATACCCTGAGCTAAGATCTACGAGAAGTAGGCATGACCGTCAAAGAAGGTAGATGAGTGCCACTGAATAAAAATAATTGACAATATTTGATGAAACATCCCAAGCCCATGTCAAAATGGGAAAAAGGGGGTTGATAATGATGATAAAGATGTGCACTGATAGATCATTTTAGCATTCCTACCTAACTGTGTAACACAGTGAAATAGTGCACTATGTCTATGTTGTAGTTGTTGTGTAGCATGAGTGACCTTGCCTGATGGTGCAACATTCCTGTGGGAAGCCTTTCATGCAGGCCACATATTATGTGATATCTGTGATCATGCCTAATAATGACATGACTGTAAGGGACAATCTTGCATATGTTATACTGTTTTGATGATGTCGCTAATCCAGCTTAGGGACAGAAAATGGTGGTCAGTCTTGTGACATCATAATGACAAAACACAAAGGAATGATGTCGCACATATAAATTGACATAATACAGCCTGTTGAATAATATAACACAGAGGGACTAGGGTATTTTACCAAAATATACACTAGTTAGGTGATATCAGTGCCCATGCATAATTATCTGAAGCAGAAAAATGGAGGGACTTTTTCTTATAGTATAATAATTAACAATGCAGGCATGATGCAAATAAATGTGTGTGTGTGTGTGTGTGTGTGTGTGTGTGTGTGTGTGTGTGTGTGTGTGTGTGTGTGTGTGTGTATGCACCTGAGTGTGTGTGTGTGTGTGTGTGTGTGTGTGTGTGTGTGTGTGTGTGTGTGTGTGTGTGTGTGTGTGTGTGTGTGTGTGTGTGTGTGTGTGCAGTGCTGATTCTAGTGCTCTGGTCCGATGACGTCAGAGACAATAATGTCGCAATACAATGGAAACAAGGTAAGAATACTATGGATTCATAGGTAGGTACTAGGCTATCGACTCAAGGGCCTATATAGGCCTAGTCAACAAGGTTCCCTGGAGTTTGCCACCCAAGAGGGTTATTTTCCTGTGCCCCTGTTGAGCAGAGCCATAGAAGTGATCCCCAGAGTGAATTTCCTATTTCCTATCCACTCATCAAGGTTTAGGTCCCTGGAGCATGTAGCTCGGAGGGACTCGAGATTTCTTTAGGTGTAGCATGTCCAACAGCTCTGGTTTGACATAGCTGCATATGTTAGGCAGAGATCACCTCGGAGTAGGTGATATGCTATGGAGTAAAGGTTTTAGAGATGGTCAGCATAGGGCATCTGTTTGAGTCCCGTAATCCTCTTTATGAGGTATTTTTGTGGCCTTTCCAGTTGTTGCGGATTTTTTGTGAGGTACATTCCAAAAGGGGTGTTGTACTCAATAATGGGTCTAATGAGAGCTGAGTAGAGGGGAACAATGACCTCTCTTTTCATGGATGAGAACTTGTTCGTGATGAGGTGGGTAACGTAGAAGGACTTCCTGTCCACTGTGGCGATGTGATTATCAAAGGACAGACTACTGTCCACCTGAGTCCCAAGGTCTCTTATTACACCTTCGGCATTAAGTGGACTTCTACCTATGTGATAGTTCATGGGTACTGAGGTTTTACCAAAGGGAATGACAATGCACTTTTTGGTACTGAGCTTGAGGCCATGGTTCTGACACCAGGCATCAGTCTCAGTGAGGCCCTTCTGTAGGATGTCCTCATCATTTGGGGACTCGACTATGGCACTTAATTTGCAGTCATCTGCAAACTTTGTCAGCCAGAGGCCCTCTGTATTAGTCTGTACTTCAGAGAAGTAGATACCAAACAGGAGAGGACCCAAGAGTGAACCCTGTGGTACTCCACTTGTCACAGGTTTGGAGTCTGATTTGGAGTCTGCAACTTTTACAGTGTGGGTTCTGTCAGTGAGCCAGTTGGCAACCCATCTTGTGACATATAGATTTATACCTAGTTTAGTGAGTTTATCTATGATTCCAGAATGGGGGGTGGTGTTGAAAGCCTTGGCAAGGTCAAGGTAGGCTGTGTGGACTGCCTTACCCTCGTCTACAGCTTTGTTGACTGTTTCAAAGAAGTCAATCAGGTTCAGGAGGCATGATCTTCCCTTCAAAAACCCGAACTGTCTGGGATTCAGAGTTTGGAGGTTACCGATGTCTTTGTTTATGAGTTCCATGATGATACATTCCATGGTCTTACAAACCAGGCCCGTCAGGCTAATAGGGTGATAGTTCATGGGGTCCATGGTGGCTCCCCCTTTATGGGATGGTATAACTGTTGCTGTGCGCCATTCAGTGGGTACAAAGCTTGGTGGGGGGGCCAGTTCATTCTGAAGTTCATGTAGAACGCAGCCTGGGATGTTGTCCTGTCCCATGGATGCTGTGTTTTTGGCTTTGGAGAGTGCAGTTTTTACCTGCTCAGTTGTGATTGTAGGGGAACTGCATTCTTCTGGTATGGATATAGGCCCTTTAGTGGGTGAGGAGGGTAAAGTTGGCACTGGACCTATCAGCCAGGATGTTGGCGATATCAGTTGGTTCCATAATTTTCATGTTATTGTGCTGTAATTCGGAGCAGATCTGGGTGTTGCCACTGAGATTCTTGATATAGCTATATAATGCTTTTTGGTTGTCCTTAGCTGGCTTTAGAGGATTTTATGAGGGATCTCAGCTTCTTACCGAGGCTGACTAGGGAGCTCCTCCACTCATGGGATTTTACTCTCTTTTGCAACAGTTTCTTCCTTCTGTTGTGGAGTTTGTTTATAGCAGGGGACCACCAGATTAGCCTACTTTTTTTGGAGGATAGCATCTTGGTTCTGCTAGAGATAGCATGATCCATGCACTTGTGTAAGTGCATATAGAGTGTATTTGTATAAGATTCGGCAGTCGTAACTGTTTTGTCCAACTGCATGGGTGTCGTGAAGTTTGCCACTTCTGTCTTAAGAAGCATGACGTTGGCTTTGGTGAAATTTTTTACAGTGGTTTCCTTAATGGGGTGTGGGGGCAGGATGTGGATATCTATGGTGATTAGCTTATGGTCGGATCTGACCAAAGAGGAGTTGACTTCAGGTGTGGAACACCAGTCACTCATGTTGGTAATGACCAGGTCTAGGATATTATTGCCCCTGGTGGGGGTGTGGATACGTTGATCCCGGGTATTGGAGTTTATAAATTCTAGAAAGCGTTGCATGAAGGAGTTGGTACATGAGTAGTTTTCCCAGTTAATGGTGGGGTAGTTGAAATCGCCTATTATTAGGGCATTTGGTTGAACCCTGATATTTTCCAGGATATCAAGAAAAGAGGAGTGGGAATCCAGTTGTATGGTGGGGGATCTGTAGCAAGCTACAGTATGGATTGCAGTTTTGCCCAGAGTTAGTTGCACTTGGATAATTTCGGATGCATTATGTTGGGTAACTAGCCTGGAGGTGTGGATATCCTTAATGAATATGGACACACCTCTGCCCTTGGTGTTCTGGTCCTGGTTAGATGATCGAAAGGTATGGTATGAGTTATATCCCGGTAATGCAAGGTCTGGGCTATAGAGCAGTAGGCAGCTGAGTTAGATAGCTGACTTGCTTACTGACACAGTGCAACAAAACAGAGGGATCTGCCTGTTCCACATTAGCTAGGTAACATCAGTGTCCCTTCCTAATGATGCAGAATAACGAAAAGGTCACCTTTCTTATAATGGACAAATCTGATATTGTTGTTCATTCTAACTAGTGGCCTAGCACAGGGCAACATGTCTTATGATCACAGTGATGCAAACTGTCATATGCAGTGAGAGAAATTAATTAGCGTACTGTATGCTGCCAGAATACCTTTTTTTTTTTTTTTTGCTAATAGTATTAACCCATTACAAATAAGAGGCTCACTTCTGTGGTGACCTGAAAGTAACATTAAATTAAGTGACTTGCCTGAAGTTCTACTATTTACAAATAGAGACAGAAAGTGTGAATCCTTGGGGATACAGAATAAAAACCATTATAAATCATTACTTTAACCCTCTATGCCAATCTGCCAGATTAAGTGTATGCATTTTCCTATTGCTTGCTTTTCTTTATTCTACCTGTTCTGTTAAGAAACTAAATTATTTCTTTCTTTATTTTTAATTACTGGATATACTTTTCTTCTTTTGTCACCTGCTGATTTCAGTTTGTCAATCTTTCTATTTGTTCAGAGTCAAGGAGTTAAAGTAAAAGAAAATGCCACCAAATTGTTTGTATTCTTTGTCCTAACCATTAGCTTTAACTAATTAACTCCTGCTGGAACCAGAGCATCTTGGACCAAAGGGTGATGACAGACTTTATGGTTGAGTGAAAAGAAATAAGGTGATTTATGACAGACCAACAAGTAAACAGAGGGGAAGAGCATTCAGCTGATCACCACTTACTGATGAGAAGGATTCACTGGACATGGCATCATCTAGACAGGCCTGATGGATGCAGATGAAAAGTGATAATCCCTTGAGAATATCTGGAAAAGGCTACCATGATCAAAATCTTACTCATTCTGGCAGCCACAGGGAAATGTGGCTTGTAAGCCTGAATACAAGCAGTGCTTGATATAGTGGTAAACCTAACAACAGATGGTAGACAGTAGTTGTGAAGGTGGTTGTCACAAGAAGGAAGTCTTCAGGCAGTGCTTACAGATTCAGCTGAGACCTACTGACATGCTAAAAAGACTGTAGTGACAGCAGTTGCTGTACTGAAATCTTGCACATGGGAAGAGTTTTGAGTGGCTATACAGAAAGGTTATCAGATGGTCACAACTTGGCTGTAGCAAATCACCTTGGGCATCAAGAGAAGGGCAGAACCTAAGTCAGAATATGGTAAGAAAAGTGGGAAGTATCAACAACCATTGAAGTACTGCTGGTAAGTGGAAAAGGCAGTTTAACAATGTGGGCATGCCATTTTATCAATAGTGCATAAAATACCAGTCAGATTGGGGAACATGGCTATACTTGAAGTTACTGATATGGACAGGTGTCTCTGGAGGGGTACAGCAGGTTTGAATGAGTTCCAGCCAGAGAAGCTGAGGACAATGGTGAGGGGTGGGACATCATGACCTCCTCAGTGTTGCATTTAAGGTGAACACAGTACCTGTAAATAAGCAAACTAGGGTAGGGGTCTCTATATTTTAAAAAGGGGGACAAGATTGCTGGTTACATCTTCATGAGGATCACACTTCTCATACTCCAAGGAAAAGTCTATGTCAGAATACTGAAAAGGAGTGTTTTGGTTTTACTGAGTTGAAATTTTTGGTACTGAAACAAGTACCAGTCTGTATAGGCAATTGTAATCCTTATTGGAGGTTAAAAATTTAAGATGGCAGCTTAAACTTAAATCAGGCGTGTTTCTGGATTTGAATGACAATTTAAATATTAAATGTGTTTTGAATTGGTTGAGCTGGGAAATGACGTCATGGACAAGTTTAAAGTGATTGGCTGCCAGTTTTTCTCAACAGAATATAAATTTGTCTTTTTACTGGATGTAGTTTTTTCTGATGACATTCTTCTATTAAAATAGAATGAAAGCACTTAACTATTATGTCAGCTTGGTTTGTTCTCCTTGAGATCGAGAAATTTATTTGTTTACTAGTTTGAGTTGTGTCTTCTTTTGGCGGTTTTGGTTTTACATAGTTGTGCATTAGGTTCAGGAGGAACAGTGAGGGGTCTGTTTGTTGTATAACATTGCACATTTGCATGGATGGTTGTGTGAGTTTGCAAATAAATATATCGACTCTGAGATTGCACTACTGTGAAGAAAACAGTAAATTCCCCATTCTGCACTGTACAGAGATAGCCATTCAAAAAGTTCAAAGTTTCAGAACTTCTATCTTATGGCCTCAGCCTTTCGAAGTTTGAAGTTTTGAAACTGAGCTTCTGAAGATTCATATATATATATATATATATATATATATATACACACACACACACACACACACACACACACACACACACACACACACACACACACACACACACACACACGCATATAGATAGATATAGATATAACTATCTATCTATATATATATATATATATATATATATATATATATATATGTGTGTGTGTGTGTGTGTGTATATATATATATATATATATATATATATATAGATATAAAATATAGTTTTACTATCACAGTCTTGAAGCCCCCAATCTTGAAACCCATAATTATGAGACTATAATATCCACCAGAATGAACCCAGGAATGAGTGCTAACATATGTCCTGCAGGGGTGTAGAATTAGGAACTAAAGCTAACATGTGTCCTGAAGGGGTGTGGACCCAAGAATGAGTGGTAACATGGATCCTGCAGGGTGTGGGTGCAAATCCAGGAGTTTAAAATTGGTGTCTCGAGTTTTTTTGGTGTTTCAATATTATGGGGTCAGGAATGAGTTTCAATACTGTGGGCTTCTAGACTGTAATAGTAGGTCCATATATATATATATATATATATATATATATATATATATATATATATATATATATACACACACACACACACACACACACACACATATATATATATATATATATATATATATATATATATGTGTGTGTGTGTGTGTGTGTGTGTGTGTGTGTGTGTGTGTGTGTGTGTGTGTGTGTGTGTGTGTGTGTGTGTGTGTGTAATCAGGACAATCCATTGAACGCATATGCTGGATGTAACAAGCTATCGAATGAACTGTTTATGAGTTCAGAAAGAAGCAAATTGCATAACACTGAGTTTACTTCTTCTTCTAGTATTTTCCTTGTGGTCATGTTTGTGTGACCATGAAGTTTGTAATTGTTAGGGGCTGTAAGGCACAACTGTTTTGAATTTTTTTAATTAGTTTTGTATTCTGATTGCAAAAGGAAGCTGTATTGTTTCTCTTTGTGATCAGAGAAATGTTGCTAGTGTTTACGTTAGACTTTTTGTGTAGTTGATTTGCTGGCATTAATGGAATCTGTATTGATGTAACATCATGTCAAGTTTTGATAATATACTCATCTCTATATCTATATATATATATATATATATATATATATATATATATATATATATATATATATACACACACACGCACACACACACACACACACACACACACACACACACACACACACACACACACACACACGTATGACAAATGTTTGAAGTATTAAACATCTGAATGCTAAGTCATACACCATAACAGTTTGAATCACAAAGTTTCAAATACACAATACTTTGAATAATAAAGATTTGAAACAAAACAAAAAACTACTTTTTGCAAAGGACAAATGCCCCACTTTACCCCCTAAACCTGCTAATTACAAACACCAGCTCCAAGATCACAATACAGTGAGGAAAGTATAAACTGTCCAATCCCTACTGTAGCATAATCTCACACGAAAAAGCCAGCACATTCGATCAGCTAATTTTTTTATCAGCTGTACCGTCTTTTTTGTAGCTCAACAAGTTCAATTGTCGATGTGTTGAATGTAACCTGTCTGTCTGTCTTTCTATATAAATATATATATTCCTGTGTTACTTTTAGAAACATCTTTTAAGGCATGCTTAGACAAAACTAGATAAATTCTAGCTGCATGAACAAGCTTCAGTAGCAATGGCTATGCCTATATCCAGTAATGCATGCACCAAAAATAACTGAAATGTCCATTTTATGACACTAACCGCATTATTATTCTAAAATGTGCAGTAGGTAATGTAAATTTAGTTCTGTGTATTTTTGACTTGGGTCATTTGCCAGCACTATATACTATTTGCTAGAAGATTTAGTCTTCTGAATTGGCAGCTACATAACTAGCTGTAGTCTTACAAACATCATATCTCAGTAAGCCATCTTTCCTTAGTGTTTACTTCACATAACTCCTTGAGAAACTTGCGAAAACCATGGAATATATAAATTCAAACTTCAGAACATAAGTCTGTTTGCAGATCTGTTGTTTGCATTAAACCATCTTTGGCATCCTTCACTGTATACTGCTGTCATAGTGACATTGTTAATATTGATACTTACTTCTTCTTCTTTTGGCTGCTCCTGTTAGGGGTTGCCATAGCAGATCAACTGTTTCCATTTCTTCCTGTTCTCTGCATCTTGCTCTGTCACACCAGCCACCTGCTTGTCCTCTCTCACCACATCCAAAAACCTTATCTTAGACCTTCCTCTTTTCCTGTTACCTGGCAGCTTCATTCTTAACATCTTTTTCCCAATATACTCAGCATCCCCCATCAGCACATATCCAAACCAACGTCATCTTGCCTCTCTGGCTTTGTCTTCAAACCTTCCAACCTGGGCTGACCCTCTAATATACTTATTCCTAATTCTGTCCATCCTCGTCAAACCCAGTGCAAATCTTAACATCTTTAACTCCGTCACATCCAGCTCTAATTCCTGCCTTTTTATCAGTGCCACTGTCTCCAACCCATATAACATAGCTGGTCTCACTACACTCTTGTAGACCTTCCCTTTCACTCTTACTGGTACTCGTCTGTCACAAATCACTCCTGACACTCTTCTGCACCCACTCCATCTTGCCTGTACTCTCTTCTTCACCTCTCTTCCACACTCATCATTACTCTAAACTGTTGATCCCAAGTATTTAAATTCATCCACCTTCGCCACCTCTGCTCTCTGCATCCTCACCATTCCTATATCCTCCCTCTCATTCACACACACATATTCTGTTAACATTGATACTTACTCGTCAGTATCAAATCAAGCAACAGCAATAGCAGATTACAATCAAACACTTTCACATTAGTAAACAGAGAACTGAGCCTGCAAATGGAGTCTGTGAAAGATGTATATTTTATATCCTATTTGTAGAAGCTTGGTAATAAACTGGTGAGTTAATAGAGGGACAGACATGGAAACAGAAGGTGAAGGAGTGAATGTGGAATAAGCCAGAAATCCAAGTCAAAAGAATCAGTAGCTGCCTAAATTAAATATATTGGATTTGTAAGACTACATGCATTTCCTGGGAAAATCAATTACATTTTCTTTTCTGTTAGGGCAAAGAGTAAGCTCAGATTGATGTTTTAAATGGGGAACAATACTTTTGACATAAATCACTGCCCTTTTCATGTATTTACATGTTAGCACATGATAGTTCATGTTTTAAGAGTGAGACATGCACATACTTCCACATGCACACACACACATACACACACGTACACCAGTGTGCATATACAAATATACACAGACACCGGGACAAAATATACATGTCCACTTCTAGTCTCCTAAAAGCAGAGCAGACAACGGCTATGGTCTCAGATTTTGATCACCTAAGATCAGAAATAAATATATAGTTTGTTCAACTCTTACAGTTTTTTTTTTTTGTTATTTATTTACTTGTCTTTGTTTATCAGGAAAGTCCAACTGGGTAATATGCCCGGGAAGAAAAATCTCCATTTTGCTTACATTGCATTATATTAAGTTCCAGTTAAACACAGAATAGTTACATTTCTATTTGCTAAAGAGAAAGCCCATGTACATTTTAATGGGTAGCAGTTATGCATAAAAATTATTTTGTCATTTCATTGAGAAGTTGAGGGTATTCTGTTTAAGGAGAGTTTTCATATGATGAACACGAGGTCTTAACCTTGTGATGAGCATGTGAAGGACCAGGACTGGTTAGCAGTGGTTTAAAACTATTGATTTATCAAAGAGGTTTATTTGTGTGGAGATAGTATTCCAGAATTTACCAACATGTTGGGATGACTTACTTAATTAATTAATTATAGCACTAAACACACATTCTGACACCTTTTTGATGACCTAACATCAGTGGTAAGTATACACTTTGTTGAATCCTTACAGTTTTTTTGTTAGTTAATTAATTAATTAATTTGTTCATTCATTCATTCATTCATTCATTCATTCATTAACTAATTTTAATTTGTTAACCAGGGTAGAATACTGATCCATCTGGAACCTTTTTTAGGCTTAGTCCAGGACGTATTACAACTAACCTCATAATATATTAATTAAAGCACACAAAAATACATTAGGTTACATTAGCGTTATTACAGTCTGCTTCTGTCAGAGTGCTGCCTCACAGCTCTCTAACAGAAGCACAGTCTAGAAACTGTAACAAATGAAATCAGAAGAAATGAACAAAGGCTAGATGTACTTTTGTAAGTTTATATCTTTCATACAATTTTTTTTCTCCTTGTAAGTATATACTTCAGCTATATCCAGATGATTTTGTTTGATTTTGTGGTCTCCACACCACTCTATCCTCTTGCTTGACTGAATCTTCATAAGGCCCCACTACCACTGTGTGAATGCATGTGTATTCTAAGTGGTGACACAGGAAGGAGACAAAGGCACCCAGGTGTCATGCAGCTATGGCTGCTGGAGAACATTTTTGTCTTGGGCCTAATAATCTTCTCTTCTCTTTTCTCCTCTTCTCTTCTCTTCTCTCCTCTTCTCTTCACTCCCAATATGCAATGATGTCAAACGTATTTCTACTATGTATATGCTGTCTGTCTGTGGGGGTCCCTGGTGCAGTTTTGGACAGGTTCTATTAAGACCTTTCTTGATTTTTACACAGAATACTGGTCAGGCACATGGACTAAAAACAATGCTGCAGCAAGGTCAGTTGCTGCCCTGAGCAATCCTCCAAGTCTCAGCAACAGTTGATGACCAAAAAAGTCCTCCAGACTCCAGATCTGTAAACAAACAAAAAAAAAATCTACAGAAAGAGTTATTTTTTTTTCAGAAACTGTGAGAAAGAGCTGTAGTCATGATTCAAATTATGCTGCTTAAATGACTACCAATACTGACACCCAGCAAAAACAATAAAAGCACTAATTTATAGGAATCAGTCAGCAGACTGGTTTACACTGCTTATCATTAACCTTAACAGCTCACACCCAGGCCAGCTACTACCTTCACCTCACCCCAGCCTTGGCTCTAGACCAGAATTTCTTAGGTCTGTGTACAATAGTGCCACTAATGTCTGTCCCACAGTTCAAGGATGTGCCCACATACTGACATTTTGCTTGGCATGTTTGATACATGTTTAGTTAGGTTTTCCTTGATTCTGTGTAGGTAACCAACAGATGTGCTGCCTGGTCTCTTGGCACTGTTGTTTTTAATTTTACTTGTGGCAGCAGTTGTTACATCTGTAGTTATATAAAGGCTGTCTCCACTTGTGTTTGTGTCACTCTATCATATATCAGTGTTTACTATGAAGTTAGAACAAAATAGTTCTGCAAGCACGTTTACTATACCTTGTGGTTAGGTGTTCACCTTTGTAATTTATGATAACATATTACATTCACAGATTTTCCTTTCAATTTACTGATATAATTAATAAAATACTGTGTTACATGCTAATTGCACTGATTCTACTATGAAACACTGACTTCCTGAAAGCCAATGAGCCAAAAGTTAAAAAAAAAAAATCCAGAAACACATACAAGTGAAAAAAATCAAGTTGAATTTATTTTGCAAGGGCAGCTCTCCCACACGCTCCTATTGTAGGGGGTAACCCCTAAACCTAAATACACCAAATCCATATTCTTACCAACTCAGAGAAGTAAGAATGTTCCCAAAACAAATGAATCATTACTGCTAAACACTTACAAAACACACCAGCAATGATTTCCTATGGAAAATAGAGCTTGGCATTATGGCTTTCGTATTTTTTCCTTTGTGTTACTTTCACTGGAGCAATTTTATACTGAACAACTGCAGGGGTGCTGATTATACTTCAAAAAAAAGACTTGTTATAGTGAGAGTTATGTATAAGATGCTTACATATGAGCAAGCATTGTGCCACAAACAGACAGCAGCCATCACACAGAACCGCAATGGAAACCTACTGAAAGCTTCAAAACCTGTAACACACTTCAGTTTCCACACATTCACACACACACGCACACACACACACACACACACACACACACACACACACACACACACACACACACACACACACACACACACACGCGCACATGATAGAATAAGGTATCAAACAGTTTTACAGGTTTTTTTTTAAAGCTGTTAGTTGATTAAAACTAGACTTCACTTCTGTCACATATGTGGAGTAGCCAGGTGTGATGGATCATTTAAAGCTTTAAGAAATTCCACACTGTCACACTTTTGAATAGTAATATATCTTAGTAGCTAAAGTATGATATATATTATCAGGAATTATGAGTGAGTTTATAATTATAACTTCAGTTTTTTAAGTGATCTTAAAATGAATTCTAAGAAGTTCACCTCTCAAACTTCACTTTCAAGGTAAATTTATTCCACTAAATTTCTCAAATGCACAGTTAAATGTTTATGGTCAGTAACCTTATCATAATCCTCTGTATTTTTGTTTTCAATTTTTGACACCAAGTTGTTTTCATAGTTAGATCTGGATTTGATAAAAAGAAAGCCATTTCTGACCTTCAGACTTATTATTAGCAAAGACATTTTGGAAAGGTAAGTACTATTTCTTTTGTTTGTTTGCATATTTATTAACTTTGTGATCTCACCAGTCATTATTGTTATTGATATTAACAGTACATGTTCATTAATTTAGATGTTAATAACATCATGTAATTCAGTGATAATGTCATGAGTAGAGTTTTTTGGGTGATTCATTTAGAATTCCAGATTCAAAGTTACATGACACCTAGCTACTGAAAGGAATTATTTTTAGTTATAATTTCCAGCAGCCATATTAATGGATTCAAGAAGACTAATTTTAAGTCAAAGACAGATCAGTTTAACTTCTTAAAAGTAAAACGATTTGGTCCTTTATTATCTGTAGGGGCTTGCCGACAATTAAACTTTCAGAAGTCACAGCAATAAAGACATCAGGTTTAAATCATTTAAATATTTATTTGTTAATCTGGTAAGTGAAATGGTCCTTTTCAGACTATAAGGGCAAAAGTAATTTTAAAACACACAAACACACACACGATCATACCATAACAGGATGACAACACAAATGATAACACACATGACAGACACAAAATTAAGCACACAAATAAGTGACAAAATGAGAGAAACACAAAACTCAAAACATTGACAACTTCTGTTCAACTATTAGTAAACTCCAGCTACTAAAACTAATTCAAGTGTTGTCTAAGTAATGGTACTGTTAGCAAAAGGGGCTTTAATAATGTAATGTGTAGGGTTAGGGGTAGGGGTAATTTTAGGGTCTGGGTTAACACATATGAGTAAGATGAGCACCGGAGCTTTGCTTACCTGCACCTACCATTCCCCCTATACCTATCCCTAACCTAGCCCCTGCTCCTAATGTTACATCTGCACCTACCATCCCTTACACATCCCTAACCTAGCCCCTGCTCCTAATGTTACACCTGCACCTACCACCCCCTACACCTATCCCTAACCTAGCCTCTGCTCCTAATATTATACCTACACCTACCATCCCCATACACCTATCCCTAACCTAGTCCCTGCTCCTAATTCTACTCCTGCAACTACCATCCCCCTGCACCTATCCCTAACCTAGCCCCTGCTCCTAATTCTACACCTGCACCTACCATCCCCCTATGCCTATCCCTAACCTAGACCTAGCCCCTGCTTCTAATTCTACACCTCCACCTACCATCTCCTATACCTATTCCTAACCTAGCCTCTGCTTCTATTTCTACACCTGCATCGACCATCCCCTACATCTATCCCTAACCTAGCCCCTGCTCCCAATTCTACACCTGCACCTACCATCTGCTATACCTATTCCTAACCTAGCCCCTGCTCCTATTTCTACAACTGCATCTACCATCCCCCTACACCTATCCCTAAGCTAGCCCCTGCTCCTAATTTTACACCTGCACCTACCATCCCTTTACACCTATGCCTAAACCAGCCCCTGCTCCTAATTCTACACCGCCACCTACCATCCCCAATGCTTATCTTTAAACTTGCCCCTGCTCCTAATTCTACACCTGCACCTACCATCCCCTATACATATCCCTAACCTAGCCCCTGTTCCTAATTCTACACCTGCACCTACCATCCCCCTAAACCTATCCCTAACCTAGCCTCTGCTCCTAATTCTACACATTTACGTTACTAGGATCCATTCTCTAACAATACTGCTGATTAAGGCAAAAGGACACAAACTCTCAATATTTGTCAGTTGTGTGTCACTCATCTGTGTTTTTGACCAAATGAATTGTGACTATATAGCCTGAATGACGTAAATATCAGCAGCAAAAACACAGATGCAAAAATACCTATTGTTAAAATATCAACATCAAAAATACCTAAACACAAAATACTGACAGTTTAAAATGCCTAAACATAAAATATTGACAAAACCTAACCACATCCCAACTCAATGTTTTTGAGGGGGGGTAAGCCCCCCTGTACACCCCTCACATCTTGCCAATTCTATATATAATCTCCAAGGTTGTGCAACAGTGGGGAAAGGATATATATCCTTCCCTAGTGTAACTTTAATTTTGTCAATATTTTGTGTTTAGATTTTTTTTGACTGTTGATATTTTGAACATTAGTTTTTTTTTTGCATCATTAGTTTTGTTGTCTATATTTAGGTCATTCAGCCATTTGCCATACACGCATATGTGTATATCTATATATCTATTTCTATATATCTATAACTGAGTTTACTTTCATTCACTGAAAACTCATTTCATTGAATTTCAATTCAACCTCTAAAAAATCGCTGAAAGCTCAAATTACTGAAAACTCATTTCATTGAATCACATTTCACTAAGTACTGTTGGGCAAATAAAACATATATGCTCTTTACCCCACTGTAGTGTGATCCTGGAGTTAATATATATAGTTGGGGATGTGGGGGGTGTAGCCCCCTATTTAGCTTCCAGCATAGGAGGTTATCTGTTCCCGAATTTACCATGACTTAGAAGGAAGTTGATTGGGTAAAGACAGAACAGCCACTGGGCAGGTTCAGCAGATGGTGAGTGAAGGCAGAAAGAAAACATTAGTAAAATGTAATAGCTGTCTAAACAGTAGCATCACAATTGCATGATGTGTTTTGAAATGAGAAGCAAAAAGTGCAGTGCCACCCCCTTTGGTAAAAACTCTGTACCCATGAACTACCACATAGGCAGCAATCTACTTAACACCGAATGAGTGATAAGAGACCTAGGGACCCAGGTGGACAGTAGCCTCTCCTTTGATAGTCACATCGCCACAGTAGTCAGGAAGTCCTTCTACATGGCACACCTCATCCTAAAAGGGTTCTCATCCAAGAAAAAAGAGGTCATTGTTCCCCTCTACTCATCACTCATTAGACCCATTATAGAGTAAAATGCCCCTTTTGGAATGTCCCTCACAAGACATCTGCAGCAGCTGGAAAGGCCACAGAAGTACCTCACAAAGAGGATTACTGGCCTCAAACAAATGCCCTACACTGACCGCCTCAAAAAATTCCAGCTTTACTCCGTAGCATATCTCCTACTCCAAGATGATCTCTGCCTAACATATAAAGCTATGTCAAACCCAGAGCTGTTGGGCATGCTACACCTATAGAAATCCCAATCCCTCTGAGCTACACGCTCTAGGGACCTAAACCTTTTCACCACAATAAACAGGACACACTGGAGGGATAGATTCCTATCCCAGAGACTTCCTATACTCTGGAACAAGCTACCCATCTATGTCAAGCAAAGTTCTTCATTAGCACTCTTCAAGAAAAATCTTGATGAGTGGATGGGAAATAGGAAATACACCCCGGGGATCACTTCTGTGTCTCTGATGGGCAGTGGCACAGGAAAATAACTTTCTTGGGTGGTGTAAGCTATGGAACCTTGCTGGCTAGGCTTACGTAGGCCCTTGGGCCGATAGCCTAGTACCTACCTATGAACCTATGAACCTAGATTGTGAAGAAAAGATCCATAGTTTTCAAACAACTATATCCTATAAAAAGTGATAAATATTTCAGGGTACAGTACATGCTAGATGTCATACCTGCTGCAGTTTTGAAACAGCATTTTAAATTAAAACAGATACAAATCATCGTAAAGGAGAAATCTGTAGAAGTGTTGCATTGTAGGTTTACAGCAGTGCCTTCATTCTTATTTTCATAGTTGTCTATTTTCTGTGACTGAAGCACTTCTGCATCAATCACCATGACAATTTTATTGATGATTTCACTAATGGAAAGCAATAAACCTGATATGCCAATTGACACTACACTGTAGTACTGCCAAATGGTAGTTATTCTAGCTGTGAGACACTTCTGTGGCACTTCAAAGTCTTCTGTCTGTTAACAGGTCTGTCAAATGCTGTATCGATTTATATACATCCTACAGAAATGCCTCACTGAAACGGACAACTGGTGCCGGAGTCATGGCCTTAAACTAAATGCCAAAAAATGTATAGTCATCCCCTTTGGGAAAAACAAAGTACCCGCAAATTATCACATAGATAGTAACCCACTGAGTACGGAAAAAGTAATTAGAGACCTGGGGACCCAAGTCGATAGTGACCGCTCATTTGACACCCACGTTGCCAAAGTGGTTAGAAAGACTTTCTACCTTGCCCACCTTATCATGAAGGGATTCACATCCAGATCAAAGGAGGTCATTGTACCCCTATACTCCTCCCTTATCAGGCCCATGATTGAGTACAATGCCCCATTTGGTATGTACCTCACCCGGCACTTGCAACAACTGGAGAGACCCCAAAAGTACCTCACCAAGAGGATCAAGGGTCTCCAACATATGTCATATGCTGCCAGACTAAAGAAACTCCAGCTCTATTCAGTAGCATACCGCTTACTCAGAGGTGATCTGTGCCTGACCTACAAGGCCATGTCCAATCAGGAATTGATGGACATGCTCCACCTCAAAAAATCCAAATCCATCAGAACCACGAGAGCTAAAGATTTAAACCTCAGCACAAATATGAATAGGACATGCTGGAGGGACAGATTCATAACTCAGAGGCTTCCCATACTCTGGAACAGAATCCCAGTTCATGTTAGGCAGAGCCCCTCACTGACTCTCTTCAAGAGAAATCTTGACGAGTGGATGGGAGATCGTAGGTTTACCCCGGGGGTCATCTCTGTGTCACTACTAGACAGAGGCACAGTAAACTAATTCTATTATGTAAGGGGGTCTTCACTGTATCACTACTAGACAGAGGCACAGTATTCTAAATCTATCCTGTACACTTTTGTACCATTACATGGGGTGGCGAAAGCCACATCACTATGGCTAGGCTTATAAATGCCCCAGGGCAGATAGCCTAGTACTAAACTATGAAACTATGAAACTATAATGCTATACTGCTCCAATGTGTTGCTCTTGCACATGTGCACAAGACAACATAAACAATTTAGCACACAAGTGCAGCATTATTTTGCTTAACATAATCACTTTGCCAAACCACAAAAATTATACAATAATATAGCAATAACCCACGCCTGGGTGTGGATAATGCTGGATTTACCCACGGCTGGCATGGTTTGGTCCCGAGGGCGAAGCCCGAGGGACCAAACAAAGCCAACCGTGGGTAAATACAGCATTACCCACACCCAGAAGTGGGTTATTGCTATTATACCATGACATTATTTAAGAAAAGAAACTATTACTTTTCTTAAATAATGGCATAGTATAATGCCTGTTTACTGCCCTTCCGCAGATGTCTGGCATCCGGCAGTTCTGATGTACTGCACACCTGCGCAGTACATCAGAGTTGTGGGCAAAGCAACGGAGAAAGCAAGATCTCCGTTGCTTTTTACTATTTCTCTAAGTTAAATCGGTGTAACATGGCGAGACAGTTTTAAAATAAGCAACGGAGATGTCCGTTGCTTATTTTAAAACTGTCTCGCTATGTTAAACCCATTTAACATAGTGAAACAGTAGAAAAAGCAACGGAGATCTTGCTTTCTCCGTTGCTTTCTTTTTTAAACCTGTCTCGCTATGTTAAATGGGTTTAGCATAGTGAGACAGCTTTAAAATAAGCAACGGAGATCACTGTTGCTTATTTTAAAGCTATCTCGCTATGTTAAACCCATTTAACATAGCGAGACAGTGTTTTAAAAGTAGAGTTATACTAATGGAAAAAAGTCCGGGCGACCGGACCTTTTTCCATTAGTATAACTCGATTTACAATGTGCACGCTGGCCAATCAGCGTGCACGTTTTTGGGGGGGGGGGGTCATGGTATAATAACATTTCATTCACTGAAAAACAAGACCATTTCATGAACTTGTTAATGTTGAATGCTGTTACAGCATAATGAAGAGTTGATGGTTACAGGACACTTAACTGTAGAGGAGCTGAAATATAATATTTAGTTATAACAACAAAGACACAGAGGTGCTGCTAACATGCTAGGGTATATTCAGGTATGGCAGGTATTGCAGGAGTCATAAAATTGCAAGAGGCTTGACAGTTATATAAGCCGGTAAGCTTCCTGCTCCCTGTGCATATTATTCATATAATACTCACACAGATGCCAATGCTTTTCACAGTAAGAGCAAATTGCTCTGAAAAATCCACTTTAGGTTTTATGCATTTTCTCCCAACATTTTATTCATCTCTTGAACCTGTCCCAGCTCACTAACATCACTACTGGTACAAATGTGGTAATCCCAAAGTAAAAGTCCCATTAGCTGGCTACTTATGTGAGAATCAAACTACATCACTATTAAAGTCATAAATGAATAGTCAAAGGTAACAGTCCACTCGATAAAAGAAACGAAAATCTGTTCCCTTAGGCTCAGATTCGTAGTACTGGCACTCCAAAAACTGTGATAAAACTTTGATAAAAACTCCTTTATTTAAACATAAACTTCAAACGTGAGTTAAGCGCTTTCATCTAAAATACTTAGACCTCCTCAGAACTGAATCACCTCTTGTCTATTAAGTTTATATACTACATACATTTCCAATTGTTTAATTAATTAATTGAATATTGAAGTTATACATTGTTTTAAAGTGCCAGTGTGCCTATTGATAAAGTGCTTTATATGAGTGCTCTTTTATACATAAAAAATACCTTTTAAAATTCATTAAAACATTACATGTTAAGCTGTGCTGTCCACATATAATCATTTGAATTTCCTCTTGTATTTAAAAATAAACTTGTTAATAAAATACAATTCAATACATCAGTGTTAGACCTTATAAATTAAATCACAACTACCCTCATATTTCCCCTACCCCATATTTGCTAGGATGGGTTTTATAGAAATATGATCATTTAATCCTGGCGGGGTAGATGCGTCTAATTTCACTTGCCATTTGGTTTCCAACTCCCCTAGTTTCGTTTTAATATTTCCCCCCCTAGGGTTCACTTTGGCTATGTCCACAATACCAAAGTGGAACATGTTACAGCCCTTGCTTTCTTCCAAATGCCTCCATAAAGCGTTTTTAGTGTCCTTTTTCTTAATACAGTAATAATGATCGTAAATTCTCTCCCTCAATGTTCTGTCTGTCTTCCCTATGTAATAACTAGGACACTTGGAGCATTTAGCAAGATACACTAGGTGGGAAGTTCTACAATTACCCTTCCTGAATTTTATCAAAGTCCCTAGTCTGTCTTCAAGTTTCAAACTAGTTGCTGGAAAGATGTACCTACACTGTTTACATGTCCCACATCAAGTTGTTCCTTTCCTATCCTCCAACTCTATCTTATTATCTATTTTCTTTTCCAATTCCAATTTCAAATTACCCCCATTCCTTGACACAAATCTGGGTCAGAAGGAAGGAAAGTCAAGGTAAAGTGTTAGATGGAAATGTTTTTTTAGGGAACCAGGGGGGAAGAAGATGGCGTCAAAGCAGTTCAAATCAGTGGACAGAAAACTACAATTACCAAAAAAGGACCAAGGGGGAAGGGCACACGAGATGACAGATATGAATGGGATAAGAAAAATGAATAATATTATTAGTGTATACCAACAATTCTACATATACAATTACACCCAATATGAGATAAGGAAAGAACATTTTACCCTGTTCAGCAAAGGGATGAAATATGTGCCTGTCAAGAAATTTAAAATAGAAGATTATATTATTGATTTAAAGAAATTTCTGAGAAAAATCAATTTGGCTGTGATATACCAGAATGAAAATGGAAGGAGAGGGAATGGTAGTGAATTTAAGAAAAAAAGTACCTACACACCCCCACTACATGCAACTCTTGGACTATTTGAGAAAATGATAACAGATGAGTTATATGCATACAATATTAAAGTCAATGGTACTAGAGTCAAGTATAATTTGAACAAACAGGAAGCTAGTGCATTGAAGGAATTACAAAATGAGAGATCGATAAGAATAATGAAACCCGACAAAGGGGGAGGGGTGGTTTTGTATGAACAGGAAGCTTACAAAAACAAGATTTATGATATTTTATTGAAATCTGGTCACTATACCATTTCATCTAGGAACGAAGTTAACATAGGTTATAACAAAATAAACTTGTATTTGGAAGACTTATTGGTAGATGAAAGGATTAGTGGAGATTTATATAAATTTTTGAAAACAGATTTTCCTATTATAAGTATGATAGTTGGTATCCCCAAGATCCACAAAAATATGGTGGACCCCCCTTTTAGACCCATTATTTCGGGGAAGAGGTCTAAAACCTTCAACTTTGGAAAGGTAGTGGATGGATGGTTGAAACCCCTGTACAAATCTATAAAGCATATTATCATTGACTCTTGGGATTTTTTAGGCAGGCTAAATAATGATCTGATAACACCAGGGGCTTTATTAGTAACTATAGATGTAATAGATTTATTTTCGAACATCCCACAGGAGGAAGGGTTGATTAAATTAGAAAATTGTATGCGGAAATCAGGCAATTTTACATGGGACAAAATACAACTAACGGTGGAATTTATGGAACTGATACTAAATACAATTATATAATGTTTGAAGGTGAATATTATGTGCAAACAAAAGGGGTAGCAATGGGGGCAGCTTGTGCCCCCATTTTTGCTAATATATACCTATACGAATGGGAAGTTGAAAATATATTTACTACTGAATGGTATAGTAAGATAACATGTTACTACAGGTTTTTAGATGATGTTTTTTTGATTTGGAAAAGTGACCGGGACGAGTTGGAAGAATTTATGGCCTACCTAAACTCCCTGAGTAATGACCTTAAATTTACGTTCAGTGTAGATTCACTAGCTATGCCCTACTTAGACACATTAATTATGGTGGAGAATGGGAAATTGAAATCTAAAATATATAGGAAAGAAAGTTTCAGTAATGGATACTTGGAATATACTAGTTCACATCCTATCACACAGAAAAAAAGTATTATCAAGGGGCAATGTATTAGAGCCGCCAGGATGACATCTGAGTATGAAGACCTGGTTATTGAGTTACAGGGGATAGAGAACATGTTCATACAAAGGGGATATCCAAAATGGATGGTTGAAGACACAACAAGGTATGTGATGAAAGAATGGGGTAGAAAATACATTCCATTGTTGGGGAAAGGACCCCTAATTAAAGCAAGCAACTTCGAAAAACCAATGGTTGATGCACCCTTGGATTATACTAGAGCATGTATATTCCAATATACACCTTGGACTAACAATGTAAAGGAAATAATTGTTAAATACTGGAACATATTAAAAATGGACAAGAAGATAGGGGGAATAGTGGGACCCACACCCAGATTTGTGTCAAGGAATGGGGGTAATTTGAAATTGGAATTGGAAAAGAAAATAGATAATAAGATAGAGTTGGAGGATAGGAAAGGAACAACTAGATGTGGGACATGTAAACAGTGTAGGTACATCTTTCCAGCAACTAGTTTGAAACTTGAAGACAGACTAGGGACTTTGATAAAATTCAGGAAGGGTAATTGTAGAACTTCCCACCTAGTGTATCTTGCTAAATGCTCCAAGTGTCCTAGTTATTACATAGGGAAGACAGACAGAACATTGAGGGAGAGAATTTACGATCATTATTACTGTATTAAGAAAAAGGACACTAAAAACGCTTTATGGAGGCATTTGGAAGAAAGCAAGGGCTGTAACATGTTCCACTTTGGTATTGTGGACATAGCCAAAGTGAACCCTAGGGGGGGAAATATTAAAACGAAACTAGGGGAGTTAGAAACTAAATGGCAAGTGAAATTGGATGCATCTACCCCACCTGGACTAAACGATCATATTTCTATAAAACCCATCCTTGCAAATATGGGGTAGGTTGAAATATGAGGGTAGCTGTGACCTAATTTATAAGGTCTAACACTGATGTATTGAATTGTATTTTATTAACAAGTTTATTTTTAAATACAAGAGGAAATTCAAATGATTATATGTGGACAGCACAGCTTAACATGTAATGTTTTAATGAATTTTAAAAGGTATTTTTTATGTATAAAAGAGCACTCATATAAAGCACTTTATCAATAGGCACACTGGCACTTTAAAACAATGTATAACTTCAATATTCAATTAATTAATTAAACAATTGGAAATGTATGTAGTATATAAACTTAATGGACAAGAGGTGATTCAGTTCTGAGGAGGTCTAAGTATTTTAGATGAAAGCGCTTAACTCACGTTTGAAGTTTATGTTTAAATAAAGGAGTTTTTATCAAAGTTTTATCACAGTTTTTGGAGTGCCAGTACTACGAATCTGAGCCTAAGGGAACAGATTTTTGTTACTATTAAAGTCATAGCAGACTGTATTGCTAATCATAATGCTATATTTGTGGAAAGAACCATACAGTATATCTGTCAACTACACTGGTTTAGCACAGAGATTTGACTTTTGTTTTGGAGATGAAGTTCATTCCACACATTGAGCAGAAGTCATATAGCTACCCCTAATAAAAAGTGGGAGACTGTCAATGAGAAATGCCTATAAAATACTGATTCAGTACCTTTGTATAAGAGTCTGCTTTACAAGTTAACCTTTGACAGCTTCAGTGGTTCTAAACAAAACTTACAGCGTCCATACCTGGACCCATAGGTGCAGAATGCCATTCATTCAATCAGTATTTACAAATAGCTTAACACTAGCATTGGCTAGGTCATAGTGCCATGATCAGTGAAAGGACTTTGGTGCTAACATCTTTGTTTATTTCCTTATTTTTTAGGTTCCTAGGTTCATAGGTGTATACTAGGGTAATGACCCCAGGGGCCTTTTTAAGCTTAGCCATACATCCCAAACATATCTAACAAGTTTAGGGACCTTAAAATTATTCTAAGGGGTATATGTAGGTTAGTGCTTGAATGATCAGGCATTTACAGGCTGCATCTGTCCATTAGGGTCATACGTATCAGACCAGGGGTGAATTTCTAATTCCCCCAGACAATGGCCCAAATTGTGCTTGAATTGGGTTAGGGAAGAACCCTGTTTCACATGGATGGGAAGCTTGTTCCAGGGAAGAGGTATTCTCTGAGACACATACCAATCTTTCCAACATGCTCTATTATTGTTGCAAGCAAGGTTTAAGTCCTTAGTGTAGGTATTTATGATACTATTTGATGTGGAGATATGCAGAAGTTCCATCAGAGTGGGATTCAAGGATACCTTGTAACCAGGCAGAGATCACCCCTCAACATTCTCTAGGAGGATGAATACAAGGATGGGGCTTTGAGACAATCCATGTAGGACATATTGTTCATGTCCTGTATACTTTTTGTGAGGAACCTCTGTGGATTTGCATGTGCTGGGTCCAGTACATACCAAAGGGGGCATTGTACTTAATGATTGGTCTGCTGAGGGCTGAATACAGGGGAACAATGACTTTCATGGATCTAAATGCCACACGCTTGCTTATAGGTTGTACAACATAGAATGATTTCCTCATTACCATAGATACATGAAGGTCAAAGTTCAGGTTACCATCTACATATGTCCCCAAATCCCTGGCTAATGGATCTACTGTTAGGGGTGTGTTATCAATGAGGTAATTTCCAGGGGTAGCTGATTTCCAAAAGGACACAAAAATTGAATGAATGATGCTGTAGAAATAAATAAATAGTAAAAGGAAGTATAAGAAATCATAATTGAAGCCACTCACCATCAGTGAAGATTCATAGTGTATCAAGCACGAGGCTTGCACACTGAAATATGGAAGATTTGAAATAAAATGTTAAAAAAATGAATCATATATGAGAGTTACAGAAATTACTGATAGAGGGGACAAAGGTACATAAAGACATAATCAGATTACAATAAGAAAGCAGCTGAAAAAAACAAGATAATACAAAAAAACAAGAAAACAATAAGGGGGCTTTTGGCTAACAGCACACTTACCCGGTACTCACAAATAAGGATTGACATATGACTGTGCTACAGCTACATAAAATGACAGTAATAATAATAATAAAAAATGAATAAAATACAAGCAAAATTATGAAATAAAAGTAATTTATTATGTGCTTGTTAATTGCAGAAAGCAGTGTGCCCTTAATAAATTGAGCATTATACGTGGAAAGAAGTTTGACTCCAGAATGTTAAGCAAATAGAAGGGAAGAAAAAAGCAATGTGTTTTAAGCAGTAGTACTTATGAGAGATAAAATCATTTTGTTTTAACCTTAAGATGGGAGAATGAAAAAAAAAAAGAAAGTTAAAAGTAAAAAGCAACTCAATTTTATCTGCCTTAATCACAACTGTGTAATGCCGCATAACAGAAAAAAATAAAAGATTATCATCACATAATAAAAATTCAAATCCCAGGATAGTGTCTTGAAACTAAAAGTAGGTATTGAAAAACATCATTAACAATACTTACTGAGTTTAATAATTAAATGTTAGCAACAAAACAGAAGCATCTCGTTGCACTCACACATTAGTTGTAATGTTATGCCTACGGAAAAAAAGTGACAGCAGCTGCTTTAATACTGATGTGCTGAGCAAGTTTCCTCATGTAGACGAATGTGCACATACACAATATATCCCTAAAGGGTCATCTGACAATTCAGTTTAAGAGAAAACATAGAAAGGAAAGAAGGCCCATAATATTCACATTCATTTGCAGTTAATGTAGGCTTACCAGTGAATGATTTTCTTTGATAAGCTGTGAGTAAACAATGCATTACTTACCTTGAAAGGTAAGTAATCGACTAATTATGCAATAAAAAATAATTAACATTCTCAATCTTGAACGCTGATTGGACACAATAGTCAACAAGCCCATTACAAATAATATGTTATTCATCAGAAAAAGTTTGTCCTCAAATAAAATGAAAGGACATAAATATCTGAGGCTCTAGCTATGAACAATATATGGTTACAGCTGCAATACTCTCCAAGCCATTAAGTGGAGAAATTTAAATCAAACACTTGCATGTAAAAAAGTATATGTAAAAAAGTATACCTTCCTACGCACACAACATTACCCTAAAAGCAATCAACCATTTACGTATCAAATAAAAAAGTACACCTGATCATATACAGACCAGTACCCCCAAAGCAAAGCAATCTATAAAAGTAAATGAAAAAAAATCATACGCACAGCATTACCCCCAAAGGAAAATAAATGAAAATTCTGACTCCCATTTAAGAAAAAAAAAAAAAAAAGAGTGGCAGCAAATGTATTTAATTGATATACTATGCAGATGTTAACATTTATATAATAGTTACATGAGCAGTACATCATTAAGTTGTCCCTAGTCAGAGAAGAAATAGAACAGGCAGGAAAAAATCCCTTCATACAGTTATTATTTTTGAAAACGCAAGAAATATATTTTTTAAATAACACCATTGTTTAGTATGAATAACACATTTGTGTGTAAGTGACACAGGTTTATCTGTGACTGGTTTGTTTAATCACAAGGGTTTCACCCCAGCTCCCCCCATGATCAAACTACACAACTGTGTATTATCAATTTAACAATGAATAATTGCTAAATTATAGCAACCCCCAATGCATGACAGAGATCTCTTCCACCAGGTTCCAGGACATAGAAATCAGCAGTAGAAAACAGTCTAGAATACACAAAGCTGGAAATGTAGCAGAGTAAAAAAAAAAATTATGAAATCAAGGCATTGGTTATACCTACAGGAAACTCCTAATGATTCATGATGGTCAATAATTGGGCAATAACAATTCCTTCTATTCATCTGGAAACCTAGGACCCTCTTTGACATGGCTTCCTAAACATGAGCTGCCCACTGATACTATGTACTAATCCAGTTTCAAAACTGCTGCTTCTGATGAGAGTTTGCTTCCCTTCCTTAATTCTAGGATAACCAAAAAAGTGGGGATAGAGCAGATGAAAACAACACTTATGCTTCATTGCCAAGGCTTTAGGTAATAACAATTCAAAACACTGACCTTTATGCTCCATGCTACATTAATATACAACCACTTTCCACCTCCGACCCAACAAAGTCTACAAAAAGGTCTAATTTTGCACAGTTCCTCTACATATTGCACATATTTGTTTCATGCCTTGGACATCATGGGAAATGGCTAAACAGATATAAAACAGATTCTGCTCAAGAACCAGGGAGGTACATTTTATTAAAACAAAAAGTAAAATACGAAGTACAAGCCTTCACACAGCACTGCTTCTTTAGGTATTAAGAAGTGACTCTAAAGCCATCCATTTAAATAATTAATAAAAATTACAGCACATTATTAATTATAAAGGTAGTTGTGATCTGTACTTCTGTCTTAAGTTGAATGTGTTTCTCCTGGCTTGGTTTGCCTGCTTGAGCTCTCTTTTTGAGCAAGCTATAGGTCCTCCTCTATGATCCAGGAAACCCAGAACACATACTTAAACTAAATGGATGGTTCTGGGCATACTTACATCCTTTGTTTTGGTACTGGCTGTTATGACTGGTTGGTTTATTTAGCTACTTGTATATTTCAGCTTTTTATGTAGGACAGATGTTCAAACAATTTAAAACTCAGATTTTTGAGCATATGAGTGATATCAGAAAAGGCTGCCTGTCCAATGCATTATATAAGCTGTCCAGAAACATTCTTCTTCTTCTGTGTTTAATTTCACTGTTATTGACAGGATGAATCTAGCTTCATGTAATAATTTAGGTTGACATGGCATCCTGAATAATAAGGAGTATTCCTATGTGTGTGAATGAGAGGAAGGATAGAGGAATGGTGAGGATGCAGGGAGTAGAGGTGGCGAAGGTGAATGAGTTTAAGTACTTGAGATCAACAGTTCAGAGTAATGGTGAGTGTGGAAGAGAGGTGAAGAAGAGAGTACAGGCAGGATGGAGTGGGTGGAGAAGAGTGTCAGGAGTAATTTGTGACAGACGAGTATCAGTAAGAGTGAAAGGGAAGGTTTACAAGAGAGTAGTGAGACCAGCTATGTTATATGGGTTGGAGACAGTGGCATTGACAAAAAGGCAGGAGTCAGAGCTTGACGTGGCAGAGTTGAAGATGTTAAGATTTTGAAGATGTTAAGATTTGCACTGGGTGTGATGAGGATGGACAGGATTAGGAATAAGTATATTAGAGGGTCAGTCTAAGTTGGAAGGTTTGGAGACAAAGCCAGAGAGGCAAGATTAAGTTGGTTTGGACATGTGCTGAGGAGGGATGCAGAGTATATTGTGAAAAAGATGCTACGGATGAAGCTGCCAGATAACAGGAAAAGAGGAAGGCCCAAGATAAGGTTTATGGATGTGGTGAGAGAGGATATGCAGGTGGTTGGTGTGACAGAGCAAGATGCAGAGGACAGGAGGAAATGGAAACAGTTGATCTGCTGTGGTGACCCCTAACGGGAGCAGCCAAAAGAAGAAGAAGAAGATTCCTGGATAATGAGACTGGGGGCTTTATTTTCACCGGGGCTTAATGAAGTGATGCTGTCCCTTTAAATGGGTGGTGATTTCCTAATGTTTTTCTATCACTTGTATATTTTAATGTGGCACTGTTGTTTGGAACATTAACACTGATGAAGGCATGGAGTTGCCGACACTGGTCTGTTCCTTAATGAAATAATATTAAATAAATGGTTTTGCTGATTTGAAGTGCTGGCTGCTGTTGTTTGGATTCATCGTTTTGCCTCTGCACTTGGCTGTACCTGCTCGGACTTTTGCATTCAGTCTCAGATAGGACCCAAGAAGTTAGAATAGTGGTGTTCACCTCCAGAAAAAGGCCAGTGACTAGCATAGCCCCATAGGGCTCTGTGCTAGGTCCACTCCTTTTCAGCATCTCCTTCTTTGAAGTCAAGGCCAATGTTAAAGGTCACTGGCCGACGATGGTTGCTGATGATTGCAAACTAGGTGCAGTCATGGAATCCCTGTAAGATACAAATATTCTCCAAGAAGGGCTGGCTCAGGCATATAACTGGTGTCATAGCCATAGTCAATGCCAGTAAAAACATATACAACTTATATACAAAGTTCTAACTTTTTATCATTTTCATGGTTAAAATCCTTATGTAAAACATGTTAACTGGTTTAGTATTTCTGTCTAAGTTTAGAAGAATATAGATGGGAAACTATAATTTGTGCACAGAGACTCATTCTTTTAGTCAGTGTTGTCTGAAGGAATTACAACTATATCACAGTGGTGGATTTAGGAAGTATTATCACCATTGTACCACAGCCTGGATAGGACAAACTCATTGTCAGTATAGCTGGCCATATATCACGCACTTGTTGACGAGATTTAGCCTTAACAGATATAGAAAATGTGGTTTCTTAAAAAAAAGGACAAAATTAAGTGACTGACATCTTATATAAACAAGCTGAAGGAATATTATTTCTCAGTGGAAGTGATGATATTTGCAACTCTACTTCTTGCAGTAAATGTGCATCATGGGAATGAGAAGCACAAGCCACCATGTGTGAATTATATAAGCAATAAAACGTCAGGAAACATTTATACCGTGCACGTGTATGTATCATCATTGTATTTCATAACACTGAAATAACTGGAGTATTTCTGTATCAGATACATTATGTGAATAAGCTCTGCATTTTTACATTATTACTTATTGTCTTTACTTTTGCTATCAACAATGCATTTCTTTTCTTGAAGATACAGATGCTGTCAGTAATTATGTATCTACCATTTTGAGGGTTGCATATAAATATATCACCTTCTGTTTGTTTTGGAAATGAGATTTCTGTTTATTAAGATCTATTATTTTTCAGTGCATGTGAGCAAATAATTGTTGGTGATAGTTCTTGTCTTCATCTAATATCCTTGTGTACACTCTGTCATCTATGCAACCATAATCAAGCTGAACTAGTCACCCATCATAAACATGCCTGTTCCTGCTGTACAGTAAACAAATCCTTGGTGTGGGGGCTGGACATATAATTACTTTCAATAAAAATCATATTAAATGAAATAGTCTCTCTAATTGCATACTGTGTCTGCTCACTACACAGAAGTCAAAAATGGAGTATCTGTTTATACCTTTTATAACCATTTCGTGACTATCATTTTAAAGTTATCTATTTGCATTATCCTTGTTCAACAGATGTTTCTCTTCTGACTGTTGAAGCTCTTAATATAACTATTATTACTATATTAATCGTACTCTTAAATAGAAAGATTTCTTGCCTGCCTGAAGTCTGAGTTTTGTATCTTTTCCTAACAGTAGCCAATGGTAAAGGGAGATAAAGTGCCACAACCATCTTGCACAAGACTGCTTTCAAATATAGCAGCAGAATTCATTGGACTTGCTGTAAAAGTGCTGTGGATGTGGAGCATTAGACAGCATGACAGAGAAAATGAAGGGGAACTGGACTTCTAATGTAGGCATACACCCTTCATTATCTGTGGTGCTTGCTAAGGAAATGGAGTTTCAGTGTGTAGCTGTTTGTTTAACCAAGACATATGCAAGATGGGCCACATGTGGGTATGCCACTGTAGGTATGGCACACACAGAAGTGTTAACACAACACAAACACATATGAAGATGTATAGATGCAGAGAAACACCAAGATGCTTAGTCATGTTGTATGCAGGACCACCATACCATCACACAGCACACTTCAGTATGATTATGGACGATGCATTGACCATACGATACCATGTCATGTAGGGTATGGGATTGGCATGGCCCTACATACCTTCCAAGTTACAATACCTTATATGGAGGAGCATTGCAAAACTGCAACTGGATGTAATATTCCAAGGTATATAGTGGGGAAGACCATGGGCAGTAACACATGCACAGTGTAGTAGTAACACATGCACAGTGTAGTCAAACATATGCATCCACTAAATGCCATGTTTTGTCTGCAGATGTACAGATACAGGTATGGCCACCCAGGAGAGGCAATGCCAGGAGTTCACAAGCTAAGAAAACGATGTGCTACTGCATGACCTCTTCATGCATGGCATATGCTCACTGGCCAAAGATGGTGCAGGGACCAAATTTAGCTGAGCATGCTGTGGGATGTGAATAAAGTGTGAAGGATGGTTGCAGTTATGCTTTTTTATGCAAAGCATAAGGCATGGGACAACATGGTGGACAGGACCATCTCAGGGAGTCAGTAGGTGAGGTACCAGCTTAGAACTGACCATAATGCTATGGTATGACACAATAGTACACCACAGGTGGAGTGGAGATGACTGTTGGGCCTGCGTATCTTTTCTCTATGGCTATCTGGTCTGCATGTCCAATATCTTGCTCAACAAGGTATATATTCCAAAGGACTGTATAGCATTGCTTTCCATGTGTTCCACTGTGCATGCCGCAGGAGAACAGCAGAACCATATGTATGTAAGTTCACACTGTTGTCATATTTTTTATGCATTCACAACATTCACTGGTGGAGGGCCCAGCAAAGTACAGCACAACAATAATGAGATGGCTTTAGAAAGGCTACTGTGTCTGATAATAATAGTAACTTGCAGGCAGCATGGTTTGATGATGCAACAGCACTGTTTGGGATAATCTGAGGCTCAGAATAGCCACATACACAGGTACTGACGGCACATCTTCACTGGAGCCTGGCATACCACCTATCTCTAAATGTACCACATAGCCTCCTCCTGTGTCCCCACCAGACATAGTATCTGATAAGCAACCCAGATTTGACATGGGCATACCAACCAAGGTGAGAGATGCAAGGAGAATCTGAAACTGTCTTGATTTATGTACTCTGTCTGATGCATGTGTGACACTCAGAGAATCAAACAACAAATGTGCAGTCAGTGATCAGAATGCAAATAGTTGCTGCTCACAACACCATGAAGCTGCATGTATGCTCTATGGCACATGTTAGGAAATGTGCCAACTGCACAGTGATCTAGACTATCTGCACAATGAGGTAATAGTGCTACTGATGTCAATGGTGGTGAATATTGCCTCCATAGTTGCATCCATGTGACACATTAAAACTGCTATCTGGTCTACCTCTGTTGGTCTTTGAGGTCTGAGACTGAGGGTGGGACTGGACACAAAGTAGATATGCACAGTACCAAGGGACAGAGTCCATTACAGATACATCATCACTGATATATGTTGGAATATGGTCTGACATCCCTGCTTATGAGCAGAGACATTCATCAAGTTCTACCGGGGGATACTTCTTCATGGTGGCCTAGCAAGTTCCCATAGTTCAACTCCATTCCTACTATGGACAGATCCAGCCAAGCATGGCAAGTACAGAGCACAGCAACAATGGACACATGGTGGTATGCCAACCATATCACTGGATGATATGATACCCCAATGCAATAATCTCCTAGATTGCAAGGCTGCTGCATGCACCTCTATTGATTCTATAACAAATTGCAGTGTTGCAGTCAACTGTCACTGTGTTCCTGTCATTTATGAAGTGATGCTGATTGTGCACTGGCCACCCCTTGCCCTGTGTGGGTTAGTTGATTTCTGATGTGTATGCAGTCAGACCATGTACTGCCCCATATAGCCTGAATTACACAGCATGCATCATATTATAATGTGTTGTTTAAATCAATGTCTATAGTTGTGGTCCAGGCACTGATGATTGGTTGGTGCTGCCATGGACTGCACATATCACTGCCTTAGCTGTGGCTTTACTACCCCATTGTCTTCCATTATATTGTCTCCTTGCCCTGCTAATACTACTGCATCAATTAATGCATATATTAGCATATTGTTGTTTGGCTGTACCACCTGCTTTTAAAGGAACTTGTTCTGTAGTGTGGCAAATACTGCAAATATTTTGCTGCATATCTAAGATTGTATTGCAGTGCCCCACAGGAGGTGACTATAGAGTGGAATTTACTCTTTAAAAGTTCAAATAATATTTCTGTAATGTTTCTTGTTTTTAACATGGGCTGTGTTATATAAAATTTCTTACATTCTCTGTGGGTTGCAATACAAATGCAGGCCATCATGCATGACTCAAGTATGTATTTGGCATTGCCTGCAAAATACAAGCTACACCATTATATATGGCCTTCTCCCAACATGTACATTATCTGTATGTATAAGCTATTCTGTCTGATGTGTCTATCAACCAAGAAGAGCTTCTGTAAAAAGTCACTTCAGGAAAAATTGGCATAGGTCAGATGGGTGCCAAAAGTGTGAATTATATGAACTGTCTGGGAGACACAAGGACACACTTTAGATGCTGCCCTGGACATTGCTGACCAATTGGTAGTTTAGGGAGTTGTAGCCCTTCCTATTTATAACTCTGTTCCTCTGGACATGGTGGAATCTTAATAGCAATATAGGTGGAATCTGTGATGCATGGAATCTCAATAAAGTGTGCAGTCTTGGAGAATGGATACATGCATGTGTTGCTTCTCTTACCTGATGTCCTTGGGAACCAGATATTCTCCTCCATGTGTTGTAGCTTGATAGCAACTTGATTAAATATTCCTGCAACATGCCTAAATGGTTCCCATAGCTCAAAGGAAAATAGCTTTGTGCTCATAAGAAGGGACATGCGATGCATACCCTCAGTTTTGCTCAGTGGTGCCACAGTTTAACTAGGTCCTGTAACATATTCCTGTCAACTCTGAAGCAATTGATTACTGCCAGTCTGTCAGGAGTTGATATGTAAGTTGTTGCTTGCATCATTGTGAAGGTGACCTGCATGCCTGCCATTGCCACCACTGTGACTGATGACGACTACAAGCACGTTCTGTTGAGCTATTTTGCCTGCTATGTCTAGCATTGCTCCTGTCATGTACTTCAATAATCATGGTGTTCAAAGAAAGTGGGTACAGGTGGGCTGTGTTGAAGTTACTTACATCATAGAATTGTTCTACCATATTAGCTTACTTCATTTGAAAATTCTGTGTTGCTTAGTTCCACAGGGTTTCTCATTTACATCTTAATATGCACACACTGTGCAGTTTCAACTGTTGTTCTTTCACTCAGCAGTATCCTTGGTCCATTCACATGCTGTCCATTGCCACTACCCACATTATTGTGTGTTATGAGTTGTTCAGCATCTCTGTGAATTCCAGCCCTGGTGTTTAGTTGTTTGCATGTCAGACTCCAACACTTATGAATTTACTACCACAGTAGCTCAGGGAATGTTCTACTCTAATGGCTCTAAGAATTCCATGAAAATGTATTTATTAAGCATTGCTTTCAGTCATAACTTGGCTAAATCAAGGCTACTCTTGTCATAAACTATTTCTGTTGGCGCTGTATATTTATCTGCATTTTAAATTATTGTTTTATTGGATTGCACACATGCTTACTGATTAAGCCTTTTATCAAAACTGAAGTCTTACTGACATCAGCACCTTGCAGAAGTGAAGAAGGAACTCTACTGATGCCCACTGCACATTCCACCGCTAGGCTGTCAGTGGGTATAAGTAGATGGTGGAAAATAAATGGAAAAACTCGGAGGGAACGATGAGTCATCAGTGGAGAGGGCGATGATGATCAGTAGGCATTTGGGAAAAAGTACAAAGGAAAATACTCTGATAATGAATTCAGTCAAGAATAGAATGACTTAAGTGCTCAAATAAATCTGGATGACATCAAAATCTCTGTTGGCGCATTGCGTAATTTAAAAACTTCCCCCCAAAATGATCTTTTCTGAAGTCACAGCTGAGATTCACTTTTGGGTTTCTTAATTCTGTTTCATTATTCATGGTGATTTCAAGCTGTAATTTATACAACTCTCTAGACTTACATCATCTGCATATTTTAAGCTCACAACCTTACTTATTTTATTGCTAGACTGAATTATTATTTTTTTGGCCAGGTATTCTTATTACTTGACTGAGCTGTAACAAATATGACTGTATGTTTGTTTGTTTGTTTGTCAGCTTTTTTCTTCCCATTTTCTTAAGGGATCATTGCTCAGTGTTTACCTGTTGGGCATTTAATAAGATTAAATGTGAATCCTCCCTAGTAAATGGTCATTATTTTTGCCCTTTCCAAGAGCTCAATCTTTCTTGGCAACTAACCTTAAGGAACTGGTCTTCCATATGCAACTGTGACAACTTTAGTCAAGACCTGCCAGAGTTAATAAACATTTTCATAGAAATCCTAAGTAACATATTACAAATGACCAATATGGAAAAAAAAAAAAAAAATATAGATATATATATATATATATATATATATATATATATATATATATATATATATAAATATATATATAGGAGAGAGAGAGAGAGAGATGGAGAACTTAATCATAATTCAGCAAAGCAATCAATCAGAAGCTAAGTGGTAGTAACACTGTATGCAAATCTTGGAGCTTTTTTATCCAGTCAACATATAGCCTGCTTAGAGGAAGCCGATTATGACTAAACAGTTATGTGGTCAACAGACATTTCACCAAAGCCAGTTCTATCAGGACCAGCTGAATGAATTGTGCTTTAGCACTTTAGAAAGTACACCTTTTCCTGATGTCTTATAACCCCAGAGTTAGTTGTGATTTTGTTGGGGGGAGCATGATTGTTCCCATTTATTGAGGATTATAGGAGAGGCAGAAGGTAACACTCCAGGTAATTCTCATCATTATTGCTACAAGCTCTCTCTGATCTCACCCCAGCTAAATATTCCTTGTATTAATCCCATGCTTGCTACCTTGCCAACACTGCTTATAGGAAACTGTGTACATGGCTAATTTATCACATCTTAAGTCTAACAATGCTTTCCGTGGATCAATTTCAGCCATAGCTGTCTTATGTTATTGCAAATTTAATTGTATATTAATGTCTTAATGTTACTGTACACTGAACAAATGCTGTGTCTGAAATGTATAAATTGTACTGTTGGAGCTTTTCTCCCCGGGCCTTTGCTGAAAATGGCCTCTTGGCCAGTTGGTCTTTCCCGGTTAACAAATGTAATAAATAATAGATAAATCACACCTTTCCTCTACATACAAAAAACAACGATGACTGAAAGCTTAAGTCAATCAGCTGGCTGAGACTTTTTTTTTAATTTACTTGTTTTAACAGTGTAAGTGACCTGGTCATTATCCAGAGTTGGGACCCCAAATGCAAGAGATGTAATAGTTCTGTACAATTTACAGTAACTGATCAAGCAGCATATTTGTGGAAGGTGGAAAGAAAGTGGAGTACCTCAAAATCCCACACAGACACAAGAAGAACATGCAAGCTCCACAAACAGAGTGCCCAGAGATCAAAAGTAAACCCCCAGACCCTGGAAATGTGAAACACAGGGCTTAAATACTAAGCCACTTAGATGAGAATGAACAGGCTTCAGCACAGTCGTTATGGCCCATGACCCAGCCATATTATATCCGTGATGAGGAATGAGGGCTTGATGCAGCTTCATATGCATGGGAAATATATCAAAGTTGTGACAGATCAAAATTTTTCCAGAGTACTTTCAAGAAATCGTTACATAAAACGCCAGCAAGATTACACAGAATGTTGTTAAATCTTTGAAGATATAATGCAGAAATTCAGTGTAAAGTAGGACAATTGATGCACATGGCTAACAAATTGAGTAAACTATTTAACTGAATGCATAGATCTGTTTGAGGAGGACTTGCAAATTGTATAGGTCAAGATGCTGAACGTCACTGCAAGTGATGATATAGAAATACAATTGTTACAGAAACCTAGAGTTTCAGGGTGGGCAGTGTGAACCACTTTTTAGTTAAGAGCTGTAAACCAAAGCAGCAGTATTTTCAAATGTCATCAAAACATTTCTAGCTGGAACTGGAATTGATAGAACTCTAGTCATGCATTAACTATATCTACAGAAAGATTGATAAAAAATTAAGACCAGTAATCGTCACATCTTTTTGAAGAGCATTGCATAACTGATTACTGTAACATGCAAATTATATTCTTAATGATATAATCACTCAGTGTTTTCCAATAATTGAAAGTGACAGCAGACACAATGGATGCAAGGTGAATAAGCCATTTTCTCTCAGGCTTCTCAATGCCCCACAAAACACCTAGAAACCAAAACTTGTAGTAATCTAGTAGTGGCATGTGCAAGTATAAAAAGTGATGTGGGTCCTTCTCCAAATCCAGGCTGGCAGTGGACATGTCGCCAACATATGAAAGTTGTCAGCAACTAATCAGTCACATATACAGCATTGTCCTGAACCCTTATTTCTAGCTTTATCTTGCATGGGGGTGGAATGCCAGAATTGGATTTTCTTAACGTAGGAAAAATAGTGTGGGTGCTGATTCCCCCATTCTCTAGAGATTGCAGAGCTTCTAACCAGTCTCGTTTGCTAATACTGGTATTTAGCAAAATTTTTCACCACTGTCTATCCCCATCAAATACTATTAGTCTGTGATCATCCAGCACTAAATATAAAATTGAGAGGAAGTGTGGTTGGAAAGAATGCTAACTGGACCCCATCCCGACACTTCTGATGAATCTGGTGCAGTGGGTATCTCCAGAACCAAATAAATTAACTGCAAATACTGCCACCAGTGCATATCAGCTCCTTTAACTTCTGATCTGCACTGTACTGGGAGGAAAATGTCCTCAGTAGTATTAGGTTAGAGATCCCTCAGAAAATGATGTCAGACTCAATCCAGTTTGTTCAAAAGATTGACACTCCTTCTACTTTGACTGATGTATTGTACCAGATGTTCTCCCACATGGTATACATCCTATTCAGCAATGTGCACCAAAACAATTGGGTGATTATCATCCCATCATGAGATTAATTTCAGGGAGTAATCAAAGTGGCTTAGGATTGACTCTAGCAGGACCGTAATGAACTAGATATGCATAGGCATATCTTGGCAAATTCAGTAGATCTAGCACCTGAGATCTCCTAGATGCCATCAACCTCTTCCTTGCTAGCCTAGGATGTTTCTTATCTCAGCTATAACTCATGTGTATTTTCTGTAGCTTCAATGTGAGCACACGTGGAGACAGGTACGGAATATGCCTTGTTAAAAAACAAAAACATTGGATGAAGAGACATGCAGAAGGCTAGCAGTCTTAACTAATATGGGTAAATTTAATTCTGACCGAGTGCTAACCTTATCCTGACTATAAGATCCCACCTCTTTGGAACTGACTACTGATATATCACTAATGGTTTAGAACATTTTTATGCCAGATAAGTAAGTGTTATAGCACATCTCATCCACAAATGTGCAGGTTGGTTCAGACTTGAGCCCAGAGCATGCCTCAAATTCTGGGAACACACCTAGAATTTCTGGAATTATTTTGAGGGGATAATACAGTCATCTTCAAGCCATGTGTTTGTCACCCACCTCCATTGGGATAACCCAGTGCAAGTAAGTTTGTTTAATGAGGAGACTAAGCACTTCCGCCACCAGTATAAACAAATAGGGGGATATTGGGAACCCCCATCTAGCCCTGCAGTGTACTGGAAAGAGCAAGGAACACATGGTATTAGTTATCACTTGGCTGTAGATTCAGCATATAAGTGCTGACACCATTTTGAAAGTGTACCATTGATATCAAAATTTTCTAATACCTCCTGTAGAAAATTCCACTGAAACTTGTTAAAAGCCTTGTTAAAGTCAATGAATAAGGCAATCATGGGCCTATCATTCAGTTTTGCAAACTGCTGCATATTAAGAAAAAGTCTAACTAAACCAGGGATCCCTGCCACCCTGGTACAAACCCTTGCTGTGTCTCACCTATCAACCTGTGCAGCACTTTCCTCAGTCTGAAAGTAAAGGCTTTCACTAAAATTTTTGTTTCCACTGGCATTAATGAGATTTGCCAATAGTTCTGGGATATGATCTAAGGAGTCCCTGCCCTCTTGAAGAAAGGGGACTTTAGCCTGGTATGGAAATTATCCTTATCCAGACTTTCAGAGAATATGTCCATCATGACTGGAAGCATCTCACCCAGTGTTTTGTAAAATTATGAGGTTAGACCATCAGGCTCCGGTGCTTTAGTATGATTTAAGGGAATCAATTGCCGGCCTAATCTCTGCCAAGGTGAATGGCACATTTAATGTTCCCAGACTTACTCAGTCTAATTTGGGCCATATTACTTTTGTCACAAAAATTGGGCCATCGATCTATCATCCCAATAGGTCTCAGGTGGTATAATAATTCATAAAATCTATACATTTCCCCATTTAATTCCTTGGCCGATTGTCCTAGCCTTCCCTTTTTATTCCTAAGACTTAAAATTGCTTGGGCTTAGTTCCTTTCCCTTAATCTACAGGCAAGGAGTTTAAGGGAATTGGCTTATTTTGTGGAAAATAGCAGTTTTATATGCTCCCAAATGTAGTGTTGCTGAGCATATTTCCTGTTCTTAGCTTCTGCTTTGACCTTGCGAGTCTCCTCAAATAAACTTTTATCCTTAAGTAATGTTTGATTGTACTGCACTATGTACTGTGTCAGCTGACTTTCAGGCTCTACTATGATATTTTCACATTGTCTCTGTCCATTTTCCTTAGTATCTTAATGTGAGCAACTAAATATTCCTTAAATGTATTCCACGTGCCCCATGGGATGCACCCATGCTATGCCCAGTTCTGTGAAAAAAGTCTTCTATGTAACATCTTGCATCAACTAGCCTATCAGAGTACTTAAAAAAGAATGGACCTGACCTATTTTTGGCAAAAAGAAGAGGCCGGCTATCCTTATCCCTATTACTACCATACAGTGATCTGAAAAAAACATTCAGAACAATCTCTATTTTGCTTTCGCCTCTTCCAACAAATAGCAGTTTACCAGAAACTAAGCTAATAAATTGTCTATTCCCTGCTGTGATACATCATATTTGAACTTAACCTTCCCCAATGGTGAAAGCACCAGATATCAATTATATAAAACTCCTTTATCCGGATTCTGATAATATCTTGATACCTCACAAGCTTTGGTTCATTTGACAGGATTCTAGTGTAATTTACAACTGCATTAAAATACCCATTAATAATAAGTAGGAGGAAATGCCCCCCATATGTTGCAGTGCATTATAAAAACTTTAAAAGATACCTGCATCTTCCTGATTGGGCCTGTAAAAGTTGCCAAGTAATTAATCACATTGTACTTGAACTTTGACCAACACACACCTATCCCCTTCTTTGCCTTCTCCTCCACTTTGTGCTATGCTAGGTAGTATAGCAAGCAACCACACATCAGCCCCTTCAGCTCTTAAACTGACTTCCTGTGTTACCTCTTGTGTTGATAGCTCCATTTCTTGTAAGCATCTGACATCAGTACCATGACTAATGATATCCTTTATCACATATGCTAATTTCAGCTGATGGTTAAGGCCTTTCACAGTCCATGTGAGTACTTTCACCCTGCATCCACTATAAGGCATGCCTAATTTGGCACTATATATATATATATATATATATATATATATATATATATATAAACTCAAGTGATGGGAACCTAAGATATTGGGGCATGTATGCACCTAGTAAGCAGTGATGCAAAGCCCTTCACTGAATATTGGAAGATGCCATCATTACTTTAGCATGCAGTGAGCCATTGTTGCAGCTGCTAACTGCTACAATTGGTCCTAAAGTTCAGACAAATCACCAGAACATGAGAACTGTTGCTTTAGTGTTGCAATGATTAATTCTCCTGCAATGACTCCACAATGTACCATCCATAAATAAAGGTAGGCTCTCTCATCTCCAACTAGGTTGCTAGGATTTATGGTGCATAAACATGTGACTTCACCTACATGTCGTTATTCTCTATAATTATACAATGATGGGTCATTGCAATACAGAAACAAGCATACTGATTGGACAGCCTAACCAGCCTGCCCCTTGTAAATCGAGCATGTATCAACAGAAAAAAGTCCCACCGCTAAAGTATCAATCAGAGGCCAGCATTTTGTAATGGAATATGCTATGGAGAGGTAGTACAAAACAGAAGAAAAATAAGGTATGTTCTCAGAAATAAAGAAACAGAAACGTACCTGATTTTCCGTGTATTTTTACGCTGTCCCTCCTTAAATCTCAGCAGAATCTTGCACCTCTGAACTGCAGGATCTTTGCATAATGTCCAGATTTTTGTCTCCTAGTTTTACTGTTTTCTACATAAAGTTGTTTTCTTGCAAGCCAGTGGGACTGAAGTTATTAAATAATGAATCAGCAGGTGGGTTATCCCCCACAAACAAGGAAGGCATTACACAGGTAAGTCTGTAATGCAATACAATAGCACTGATGTACTGTTGTTTGAGCACAACTAAACAGTCACTGATCAGGCTTGAGATGTCTAATATGTGTTTGGGTAAACAAACCAAAAACATTACTGCTACAATTTTTTAATCACAGACAGATGTCTGAGATGCACACTGCCAACAGACTGGCTGTAACTACCTCATGTGTCTGAAATTACCACTCTTTCTCAAAGTAACACTCACTGGCATGTGTTCTGAAGAGTAGAAATAAAACAGATAGAGCTCACAGGTAAAAGCTAGAATTGTAAAATCCAATGTCGAGAATATGAGCAGTCCAACAATCCAACCACCACATGAAGGGGTGCAAAAAATAAAGTTTAATGAGGTAAGCACTTTCATTACAACTGTAGCTTCATCAGACCATTGACAAAAAAGCCAAATGACTATTTAAACAAAAAGTGATGTCAGAAAGCAATAACCATTCAGCATTCACATAAAACACACCCTCTTAAGCATATGAATACCATAAATATTCTGTAATAAAAGCTTAAAACCTTTCAGCTCATAAAACATAAAAACATTCAATAAAAATACAGTCTATAAAACATTAAAACTAATAGGGAAACTTCCTAGTCCTGAAAATGGGCTTCAAAGACACTTTGCCATTTAAACCAGGAAAAGTGTCAGCTTTAAACCGAATTACCCAGCGTAACTCTGCACACTCTGTAGTAGATTTAAAATCAATATACTCAACCTTATACTCAAACATGTTAATTATATCAGGAAACTGGATGAATGCAGTGCATTAGCAAAACATGTTACCAAAAAAGGTTCAGAACATAAGTTTAAGTTTACAGTCTTAGAGGTTATGGCTATTAATGCAAGGGGGCAATGTAAAATGCTTCCTCCAACACCATTATAATATACTGCAGCACGTTTGTTACAGTAGGTAGAGGAACTATTTTGCATTAAAAATATATATATAAAATAATATAGTACATAAAAAATAAGCAAGTAAAACACAACAATTTTACCGAGAGCCCCCAAGAAATATAAGAAAGTAAAACAACAATTTTGCAGAGAGCCCATTCTCTAAGTGCAATAATGCCCTCCAGGGTGTGTGTTAATGTCTAATTAATGCCCTTCCAGAGGTGTAGAAGCACTCTGCCTGCAGCGTTGTGCCTCATAACACCCCTGGGTGGGAGTTAATTACACATTAACACACACATTGTTGTATAATGTCACACTGATAGCAGCGTGACAGCAGCCTACACAATCCTTGCACTCCAGAGCATTTTCTGAAAAATCAACTTACAAAACTATAAGATAAATAAGTATAAATATTTTGTAAACAATAAAAACTATTATTGTAGAAATAGCAATGTTGTCACCAAGAAGTACTATTTACAGTCACTGCATTCATAGTTTTTCCTAAAACTATAATATATTATAATGTACACAAACCCAGAATTGCATCTTTTGCTAAACTTTCACAAACAAATTATCATATGTTGGAAACTATACATCCTAGATACACTGTTAGAATGCTTTTGTTAACCATACATAACCTTTTATATGAGAGCAAAAAAGAAAATCCTCTCTGAGTGCATGTTTATTGAGATATTTACATAAATATGAAAACATATGTTTGATTGTATAAGTATTCATAAAGGCAAAACCATGTAAAATACGGAACAGCTGCATGGCCAACACAGCAAGAAATCCCAAAAAGATACACGGCCAGCACTCAAATGTCAGCATAAAACCTTTCTTACAAGATGATGAAGAGCATGTACAGCATACCGGTTTCAGCAATACATCCTTCTACATTGCAATAATCACACAAGCCCACAACCCTTCTTATATAACAATGATTCAAACCTCATTGGTGGATCAAAAACAGTCATTAAGACCAGGAGAAAAAAGTAGTCCCAATTGGATAATCCATTTTTTCTATTTTTTATCCAATATTTTATGCCAGTCTGATTAATCTTTGCTGTTAGTTGTTGCTGTTATCTTGTAATAAAGGTTTCATGCTGATGTTTGAGTGCTGGTCGCTATGCTGATGTTTGAGTGCTGGTCGCTATGCTGATGTTTGAGTGCTGGTTGCTTGTCTTTTTGGGATTTCTTGATGTGTTGGCCATGCAGCTGTCCCTTACTTGCATGGTTTTGGCTTTATGAATGCTAGTTTAGTTACCACTCTGTTAGAACTATCAGCATCCTTCCAGGTGTTTTATACCAGCCTGTTATGGTTCTTCCTGCGGATGTCATCTGAATTTGGATTTAGTTATCAGTGATTGGATTTACCATAATGACCTGTGGTGGTGGTGCTGTGGTAGCGTTGTTGCCTCACAATAAGGCGCTGTCTGGTTCGATTCTCAGCTAGAGCGTCTTCTGCATGGAGACATGTGTGAATGGCCATACCTTCATTTAAGGTTGTGCGTCAGGGCTGGTAACTCGGCACGTAAAAATCAACTACCAATCATTAGCGGACCAGAGTTCTGCTGTGGCAACCCCTAACTGGAAAAAGCCGAAAGACACAACAACAAGAGATGTGAGGACAACACTATATTTTGTGAGGACACTTTGTTTTGAACTATGACTTTTTCATTTATCTTCATAGTTTTGTGCTCTTATTTGTATTCCTCTGGTTTGCCTTTTATATTGGATCTTTAGAATTGTTGGTTTTCATTTTTACTGCAACAACAAGGAACAAACAGCCACTTAAAATAAAAGTGGCTGTTTTTCTATATTGCAACTAACAGTGGGTTGTCCTTTACATTTGATCCTGCATATGATGAGACTGTTGCAAGAGTCATTCCGGAACTGCTGAATTGTCTATAATACAGTTCTTTTGTAAAGGATTTATTGGATATTGGTGGCTTTATGTATAACCAAGTTGGTACGATCTTTGTCATAAAAGAACTGCAATGGCTTAGTTTATGATATATTGGAGTTCAGTCATGGAATAAGGTTGGGGAATTTCCAACTTTAAAGGTTCTGGTTTTCTTCCTTTTAGGGCCGAGTTTACATGTTGGGACTCTGTTTTATTTTCCTCTAAAACATTTTCATATATTTAATTGTTCTAAGTCTCCAACCAATATCATACCATCGTTTTGGGGATTGTGGACATCATTTTTTTCTTTTTTTATATGCTGGAATTTTGTTTTGTGTTGATTGGGGTATACTACTTTACTATTTGCTACTGATTTTATTAATAGATTTGTGTTAATTATCATAGGTTACTGTGTTTATTTCAGTGATTTTGATTTTTTTTTAATCCATATGGGTTGATTAGTTTGGATTTAATTCAATTGTTACAAGGGTTAGCAGCTGATCAGCAGGATGTGCGTGTTTTTGATAGCCTACATGGGCCAGCTACTAATGATAGGGGTATTAATACAATACCCCTTTCCTGCATTGCTTTGTTTGGCCAATTATCTACAACAATGAAATAACTAAGGTCTAATGTGAGACACCAGAAATTATTCAAGGCGTACAATGTTAAAATGTTGGCACCTAGGGGTCTTTGAGTATACCTGCAGCCATATGTTAAGGAACCAGATGAAAAATTAATTTGTGAATGGCAGGAAGCCCAACAAGTAGCCTCAATGTTGGTTGTTAAGGTTTTACATTATTTTTATGAATGTAAAATTGCTGATTTAGTGTCTCAGGTCAGCCAACTTTGTGAACAGATTAAGCCCTATGAACAAGATTCCCTTTATTGGGAATAGTTTGTACAGCTGACAAAATATCTAATAGGGTTGGAAAAGGATTTTCAAGTCATGCATGATTAAGAAATTTTCTCGGGATAGTACGGATTACAAATATGGTAAACAATTTAATGTACAAAAAACAGTTTTCTGAAAATAAAGAACATCCCCAATTATTTGGCAAATGTAAGAGGAAAAAAAACAATCTTCAAAAAACTGAAGGTACCTCTGGGACATCTTGTGAGGAATTTTCCTCTGCCACAGATATGGATATGGGTACACATCTGTTTCCCCATCTGCTAAAAAGAAAAATGATGCTTTCCCTTTATGCGTTACAGAAGGGCTGGATGCAAGCACCATAAGTGAAGTATCAGCCTTGGAAACATTGTTACAGTTAATGACACCACAATAGATAGTTTGAATGTTGTTAATATATCATCTTTGTCTTTATCTTCTACTAAAGTTGAATTGCTCAATAAAGGTTTTGGTTTTGTGCCTAGTTACCTGGTGTCAGAAGATGTGTTTGCTCAGGATGTTATTTCATTCTGTAGACTGTTGAACCTCAAGGTATTTTTTCACAATTAGTTCATAGGTTCATAGGTTGGTACTAGGCTATTGGCCCTAGGGCCTATACAAGCCTAGCCATAACAATTCCCTGGATATTTCTTCCCACAATATTTACTTCCTTGGACCCCTGTCTAGCAGGGCGACTGACGTGATCCCTGAGGTGAATTTCCTATCTCCCATCCAATTAATTAAGTAAGACAATAAAGAATATGATCCCTCAGTTTTTAGTTTTAGACTGTCTACATTCACACCACCTTCCAACAAAAGTGTAGCAGTTTTCCAACAACAGGTATTAAGGGACTTGCATTTTTTGTATGGATCTCACATAAGGATTCCATTTAATAATTTGTCCTCTTGCCATAGACAGGCTTTACTAAATCTTCATAAGAGCAAACAACTTGTCATTAGTTCAGCTGATAAGGGAGGAGCTGTGGTAGTTTGGGATTGGGCCATGTATAAGGCCGAGGCCCATAAACAACTGTTAGAGCAATGATTCTACCAAACAATGTTTATGGATCCTACCCATGTATTTAAGTCGTCTGTTGACCAATTTTTGAAACTGGCCTTGGAGGAGGGAATTATTTCCAGGGAAGTAGTGTTCCATTTGACTGTTAAGGATCCATCAAATAACTATTTGTATATGTTACCTAAGACCCAGAAACATTTGAATCAACCTCCGCAGAGACCAATAGTATCTGGCAAGAGATCTCTCATATAACCTTATCTGCCTTTCTCACTCACTGTTTGAAACCCTTTTTAGGACATGTTAGATCTTGTATACAGGATACCACAGAGTTTTTGAATATTGTTAATGAGATGCAACTTGAACCAGGATGGTATTTGTGTATACCTTAGATGTGTCGGCTCTGTATACCAATATTCCTCATTGGGCAGGTTTCATGGCCCTGAAATATTGGTTGGATTGTGTTTATATAGCCTAGGATTTAATATCTTTTTAATCTGCCTCAAGGATGAATGTTATTTGCAGCTTAAGGGCACTGCCATGGGGGCATCATTTGTCCCCATCTATGCAGATTTATTTATGGGCTTTATTGAAGAACAGATTCTTTATGATCCAACCCATAATACATATTTAGAATCTATGGACATCTGGTGCCACTATTTAGATGATTGGTGGTTGGTTTGGTGGTCAGATGTAGAATACCTATGGGAATTTGTAGATTACCTGAATGACAATAACTGGGGTTTACAGTTTACACTCAAGTTTGATTCTACACAAACTACTTTTTTGGATGTTTCAATTCATGTACAGGATAATGGGACTTTAGTACCTAAGTATACAGGAAACATCTGCAGGTTAATACCTTGTTAAGGCCAACAGCTGCCATTCTCAGCATATTGTTAAAAATATTCCCAAGGCCCAATACATGTGCCTTCGCAGAATTTGTTCTTCTGACCAGTTGTTGGTTTCCCACGAACAAGATTTGGTCATCTGGTTTTGTAATAGAGGGTACAAATACTGGGATATTATTTCAAGGGACACAGTTAGGAGATTGGATAGAACAGAGCTGTTGCAATATAAAACCAAGAAAGTGGTATTGGGTAGTTCACTTAGATTTGTTACGAATTATAGTAGTAATACATCATTTCTGATTGATGTAATACAGAAACATTGGGGATCTTATTGCCTGATGATACCTTGAGGGATTCAATACCCTCTAAATGTCTTTTTTCTTATAGAAGAGGTAGGATATTGGGTAGCTGATTTACCCATTATAAAAAATCTAGTGGTAGAATATTGGGGCACAACAGACTACTTTAGATGGGCAATTTTTGATGGGGTGTCAGCCCTGTGATCACTGTAGCTTTTGTAAATATGTTTGCAAAACAAAACAATTCACTTCTCATAATACTTCATGTGTATTTGATATATATGTTCATGAAAATTGTAAGTCAGACTAGGTCATTTATTTAGTTTTATGTACATGCCTCACTTTTTATGTGGAGCAAACCTCTCATCCACTTAAACTACATATTTCCGAACATCTGAGTGATGTCAGATGTGCTCGTATTTCCAATGCCCTTTATAAACATACTGTCAAGCATCCAACAGCTATGTTTAGTTTTGTCATTATAGAGAGAATTATGTCTAATAACAAAGATAAATCAGATTGGCATAAAATATTGGATAAAAAAGAGAAGAAATGGATTATCCAACTGGGTGCACTTTATTTCTCCTGGTCTTAATGAATATTTTTGAGCCACTAATGAGGTTTGAATCATTGTTATATAAGAAGGGTTGTGGGCTTTTGTGATTATTGCACTGAAGAAGGATGTATTGCTGAAACCGGTATGCTGTACATGCTCTTCATCATCTTGTAAGAAAGGTTTTATGCTGACGTTTGAGTGCTGGCTGATTGTATAAGTAGCAATATAAGTAACATCGAACATCTCTCAAGATGTGCAACTTACAGTGCAAATATCAATGACAATTTTGTTCAACAATATCGAAGGTTTCATCTGATACCATGCAATAGTTTGTAAGTCCCTTGGTTTTGGAAGTATAAAGTACATTTGGAAATATTGCTTATTTTTATAATTATCAACAAACAAATTGCAGTATATCCAGTACAGTGTGATATAATTGGACATTGACAATGAATTTCCCTGTCCCCCATCATGGCTTTTCACATCATACCCCCCCAATAGCATGTAGGTTTCTCAGCTATGGAAATATGAACATAAATATGAAAATATGAATAATAACAGGCAAAGAGTGATTAATTTCTCTACTGCAGTACATCCTACATTAACAGTCTTATTGTCATTTTGTTACTTATTCCTTGCTCTTCTTAATACTCCTGATTAGTAGCTGGTGTGCTACTCATTTAAAGACACCTCAGTCAGAAAAGGTCTGGACACCATATGAAGCTATGGGTCTTTACTGAATGTACAAAGAGGTGCTAGAGGCTTGAATGAGATGCCCTTTGTAGTGCAAGGAAGCCTGTGATTATGCTCCAAAATCAGAAAAAAGATAAACTTGTTACATGCTTCTGTAGCACGAGACCTGACTATAACAGTGCTTTCAAAGGTGTGTAACAAATGTTACACACACCCCAAGTGCTGTTACAGTCAGATATAAGGGAAGGGACATTTGTTCACAGCCAACAATCTCTGAATATCTTTCCTTCTACATCCACATAAGTTTACAGACATCAGTCTGTAAGTAATTTAAGTTAGGGCAGTGTTTATAAGCTATCAGTGATTTTTTCCCTTACTTCCTTGTCTATGTGACAACACTTGCTAAGTGCTTTACTGACTTTCAAAGCTGGTAAAACACATCAGCTTTTTGTAACAGGTAGTGTATAGAGTAGATAAAATCCATGCACTACAATGAGTTTTATTCGGGTCTCACTAATCACAACCTGTTATTATGTGTTCTTGACACAGAAGTCAGGATTCACCTCTTGAGCTTTGCTCTTGAGGTGAATTTCTTGGCATCCATCTCATGAACACATAATAACTTGGTTACTGTTCATGACCCGATCATAAGCCCCTGTATCATTCTCTATAATGATTTGTGGTTCATGTTCCCAATTCTTCTCAGTTATGTCACTATAGCAGTCTTGCTACATTGTTGTGCCCTTCAGTATACAGGCTTTCAGCCATGAGTGTTTTACACCCAGCAACAAGATGTTTTACAGAACCTCCATTTGTTTGTTTCTCAAAAGTTTTTAATGGATTTGTAAGCCAACATGTATGTAGTTCACTGTTCCGAGCCACCATTATTAGCCTTTCATCTTTTGGTTTCAATGTATCTGTCCTTAGCTATTCCTGTGTCGAATCTTAGTCAACATTATACTGTTCTGGAACACCTCTGCACTTTCCACTATATTTGTAGATTTTCCTTTTTTCTCCTTTTTATCTGATTCATTTCTTTATACTCTGTATGTATGTATGTATTTATTTATTTATTGACACTTTCAGTTGCTGTCTGATTTTTGTCTACTTCTGGTTTAATTTGCAATCCTACATTATTCTGAAATGCTTTTGCTAAACTAGCCAATGATGTCATCTGAGACTTCTCCTCCTCATGTTTTAAAACTTTCACTGTATTTGAATTTGATGAGGTTTGATGATGTCAGCAGATATGTATGCATTCCCACAATTGCAGATCTATATATATGAAGTCGATGTTGAGGAGTCCCAGACCTCCTTCAGAGTAAGAATATGTCATCTTAGTAGACATGGAGTTTTATATATCATTTGATAAGCTTGATGCATTTTTCATGTTTTCATGTACAATTGCTTCAATAATTTTTGGGGACAATCAGTCACCCCAAAACTAAGTTAGAACAGGAAGAACAAACTGATATATTGTTTGAACTTTATTTCTAGATGTCATAGCAAAGTTCAATATTCATTTTATTCTTTTGAAGTATTCCTTACTGTGTGATATTATCATTTCTTCATGTTTTTATTGCTGACCCTTCATCTAGTACCAGATATTGATATATACTCCCTTTTGCTCAATTTCCTTTCTATCATATTTTTGTTCAAAGTTTTTATTTTCTTGGTGCTGAAAATTTTCTTTTCTGAATGTTGTGTTTATACATTTATCAAGACCAAATGATACTGAAAATGTTTTAACTATTTGTAATTGTGTTTTTAACCCCCCTTCTGATGAACTACACACTTTTAAGCCACCAAAAAAAGTAGATGAGAAGTCTTTAATCAAGGTTGGTATACGGCAGCCACTTTTTAAGCATAGCTTCATCTGTTAAGTAAACAGCTTAATGGGTTAAGTGTAAGACAAAACAACAGCAGCAACAATGAATCTCCCTGGAATATCTCCCTTTGAATTTTTATCCCTGAGACAATTCATTATTTATTTATTTATTTACTTACTGACATTTAATTACCAGGAAAGTCCAACTGGGTAGAAACCCATTTTCAGCAGAGGCGTGGGGGAGACAAGCTCCAAAGTATTACAAAAGATTTTAAGAAGAAGAATTTTACAATCTTTAAACATAATACGAAAAAACAACCACAGTTTAAATAATTATACCAAACTAGACACAAAATGAAAACATTGGTTAAGAATAGATTCAAGTTATGCCACAATGATTTAATATTTAGAGAAATGTTAGCCAGTTTAAAGAGAAAATATAGGTAAGTTAGTATAATAAAATCAGAAATTACAACATGAAGTAAGACAAAGGCAGGCTAATGGTATATTTAGAGAGAAAGCCAGGGGAGAGAAATTGATAGAAGTAAGGAAGTGAGTGAAGAAGGGAGAGTAAGGTGGTATAAGGTATAAATAGGTTAGTTCACATTTAGGGATATGATTTATCCTCATTTTTTGTATTTGCTTAATACATTTATATCAAATAGCACTTAAAGTTTCCCTGGTAGTCTGGTAATTTTTTTTCATGTTATCTGCACTTCATTTAACTATACATCGATTTGGATTTGAAGGTCTTGGGTCCCCAGTGCAGTTTGACACTACGTGAGCCTGATGCTATGAGTACAGACAATGCCCAGAAGATTTCATAGGTTTGTCGACAGACAGGAGTTTTATCGTCAATGGATCGTAACGTAATGACTGACTGGGAACACAGTTGTGCATAATGTTATTTAGTGCTGAACAAGCAGATGGATACTGGATAATTTTATAGGTGGTAGGAAGTTGTGTATATGTTAGTTCATGGGGTAGTTCTAACCAATTTAGGCTTTTTTTGTGTTATACAGTAGTGGGTTCTGAAAGGGGTAGTTGGGATGTCTGAAGGTTAGTGAGGATGGGAGAACATTAAAGAAATGTGGGGAGGAGATAAGTAGTGGCAAGAGCAGTTGTAGTTGCGTCAGTGAGAAAGTTTTTGGATCTTTAAGGCATGTCTAGTTTTTGATGAGTTTTTCTTATGGAATTTTTCTATGTGCAGGTCAAATTTAAGATTACCATCCACTATCATCCCTAATAATTTGCTATGAAAAGTGGCTTCAATGGTTGTATTATCAAGAGAGGACTTTACATGTTCTTTTTTTATGGAATCACGAGAGAGAGAGAGAGAGAGAGAGAGAGAGAGAGAGAGCACGAGATTGGGGGGAAAGTAGCATTTTTTATAGAGCTGAGCATGAGTTGTGAGTTACAAAGCCATGTTTCAATCGATATTAAAGCTTCCTGAGTAATTTTTTGAAGGTGTGTCATGTTGTCAGATATGCAAATGAGTGTGGAATCATCTATGTTTTGTATTAGGATGGCCTCTTGTGTGGATGTGTGGTGGATGTTGGTGAGAATGTTAAAGAGAAGGGGATCAATGACAGAGCCTTGTGCTACACTGGTGGTGACTGGGAGGTATGGCGAGAGGGTGAAGTGCCATTTTACTAACTGATACCTATTGGATAAGGTGGTGCAGTGGTGTAGCGGTTAGCATTGTCACCTTACAGCAAGAGGCTATCCGGTTCATTTCTCAGCTGTGTTGCCTTCTGTGCAGAGTCTGCATCCTTACATTCGATTGTGTTTCTACTGTGTGCTCCAGTTTCCTCCTATATTCCAAAGACATGCAGTAGTGGACTGGACACTCTAAATTGGCCCTAAGTGTGAGTGTGTGCATGCAAATGTGTGTGGTGCACCCTCCAATGGGAGCTGGGGCTTGGGCTAGCAACCTGAGCCCATAAAACCTGTAACTGCTACAGAAACAATGAACACTGAAAGCTGCTCGTTGCCTGATGCACCACATGGTGCATAAACGGAACGAGAAAGAGACCTATTAGATAGGCAGCTTTTGAACCATAGAAGGGTAGGTTGAGAGAGACCTAATGAGGACATTTGAAGTAGAAGTTTGCTGTGATGCGCTGTGTTGAAGGCTTTAGACAAGTCTAGAAATAAGGAGACAACTAGTTTGCCATTATCTATAGCTTTATTTACAGGATCTATATAGATTAGAAGTACAGTGTTAGTACTATTGGAAGGACAGAAGCTATGTTGTGTGGGGACAGGAGTTTGTCCTGCTGGAGATAATTTAGCAATTGTTTTTGAATACATTTTTTCAACTATTTTGGAGAGGGGGGATATGATTGCTATAGAACTAAAGTTAGTAATGTCTGTTGAATTTCTCCTTTGTGCAGAGAGATAATGTGTCACTTTCCCATCGAGAGGGGAGGTGGGATTCCTGGACTGACTTAGCTATAAGGATTAGGACAAGAAAGGCAATGCTATCAGCTGCTATTTTAAGGTACTCACTTGGAAGGCCATCAGCTGAAGTAGAGCATGGTTTGAGTTTGTTTAAGAGTAGCCTTATATAGGATGTGAGCAGAGGTTTGAATGTGAAAGTGGATGTGGTGAAAAGTGGTTGTTAGGCAGGGTTCAGATTAGACTTTCTTACAACTTCTCCACACAATCAATAGCTCCACTATCCTCATATCAGTAATACACCCACATAATATAACAGCTTGCTACTTCACTTCATCTTAACTGCCATTCTGTTCCTCCTCTCTGGGTTATCATCTTAACTTCCATTCTGTTCCTTCTCTCTGGGTTATCATCTTAACTCCCATTCTGTTCCCCCTCTCTGGGTTATCATCTTAACTCCCATTCTGTTCCTCCTCTCTGGGTTATCATCTTAACTCCCATTCTGTTCCTCCTCTCTGGGTTATCATCTTAACTCCCATTCTGTTCCTCCTCTCTGGGTTATCATTTTAACTCCCATTCTGTTCCTCCTCTCTGGGTTATCATCTTAACTCCCATTCTGTTCCTCCTCTCTGGGTTATCATCTTATCACTCTAACCTACTATACCCTCCTTTATCATCCACTCTTACCCAAGTAACATCCTCCTTCAATAAAACTTTGAATTTCCCTGTTTCACTCACTCTCTACAATACCTCATAAATTCATTATCACAAACCACAACATTTCAATATTTGTCTCACTTCCCCTAAACATAAGTTCAAACCCACTACCTACTACTTCTACTTTTCCTTCTCTAATTTATTTCCTATTACTCTCTTACCAGATGGGGGCATCCACCCCAATCCTGGTCCATCCTCTTTCTCCAACCCTACCACCTCCACCTCAACTATTGGGCACCATCTCCCAACCTCTCCAACTAAACATCTGTCTATCTACTCCATAAATCTACAAGGTCTCCCTAACAAAATCACAGACTTACACACTTGGATAGCCCACCACTCACCTCACATCTTAGTTCTTTCAGAAATCTGGCACAAACCTCACATCACAAACTCTGAAATTCTACCCCCAGTTATAACATATTCCAGCATGACAGACTTTTCAAAAAAGGGGAAGGTGTTGCTATTATGAACTTAGAACAGCTAAATATCTTCTGCTCTCTCCCTACCCCTCCCTGACTTCTCTCCTGCTGAACTAATCATTCTCAGCTGCCATCTCAACCCACTTAAGAAATTTGCAATAGCCTCTGTCTATATACCTCCTGGTAACAATATTCCATTTCTTGAATCTATATTCTCCTGGATCTCCCAACATATATCTTATGAAAAAGTCTTACTAGGTAATGTCAATATTCATTGGAATAAACTCTCCCCCCACCCACCCCCCACTTACAAAGCCTTAGTATAAACCTTTTTGGTTTCAGTCAACTCATTTGTACATTTGTACTCCCACCTGCATCAATAAAAACTCCAGCACCATTCTTGATTGGATCTTAACTTCCAACCCAAATCAGTACTATAATCCCACTACTTTACCAGACTCCTTAGGTAATCACCTCCGTATCCCAATACTAAGAGTACCTTCCCAAACCTCAAAGACCTACCTTTATACAGACTGTGGAAGCCTGTCTAACTTCAACGCAGAAACTTTCAGCTACCAACTCTCTCTTGTCAATTGGTCTCACCTCTTCAACCTTCCTCTAAATGATGCTGTTCTTGAGTTTAACAATACTTTCCTAAACTTACTAAACACCCTAGCACCCATCAGGAAAATTAAGATCAAATATAATCTCACACCCTGGCTCCCCAAAGATACTCTTTCCACCATGAAACTTAGAGACACTACCCGGAAACAATGGACAAAGTCAAAATCGTCTTCTCTCCTCCTTAAATTTAAAGAACTAAGAAACCTTACCAAAAAACTTATTATCCGAGACAAGAAAAAATTCTATCAATAAGCTCAGTCTATCCACACTTTACACCCCAAAATATTTTGGTTCACCGTGAAGAATATTCTCCATCCAGGGAAACTTTCTACCCCATTCCCTTCCCCAATAAAACATCTCTTGAAATGCCCACCCTACTAAAGAATTACTTCATAGACTATCTGCAAACTAACCCCTGCCGACATCAACCAACCACAACCCCCACCCCTGCACCACATGCCTCCACTCAGCCTTCTCCCTGAAACCTGTTTTCACTGCTTACATAAAATCCCTTTTGCAGAAACTTAAACCTTGTTCTCCTTCCTTCGGCAACCTACCCCCACCAATTTCTCAAACATGCAGCCAATACTATAGCATATCCCTTTTCAATCCTTATCAACTGCTCTATTGAAGAATCCTCAGTCCCAGAAATTTGGAAATCCTTTTACACAACTCCACTCCATAAAGTAGGTAATTTCACTGAATCTTCTAGTTTCTGACCTATAGCCACTCTCTCCCCCCGTCAAACATTCTAGAGAAATGCATTCACTGACAACTTCTTAAATATCTACTCCAGGAAAATCTCTTCACCCCCTCTCAACACAGATTTAGGCCCCACCACAGCACATCACAGCCCTTCTATCCTTCACCAAGGCTATAGCAGAGACAAGAAATAACATTAAACTGGTGTCATGCCTATTCCTCGACCTCTCCAAGGTATTCACCACTGTCTCCCACCCTAAGCTTCTTACTAAACTAACTGAACTCAGTCTCTCTGCATCCACTACTCTCTGGTTCTATAGTTATCTTAATAACAGACAGCAATCTGTTAGATGGCAGACCTCCTGCTCACCTTTCTTACCTATCCAAACAAGTGTACCCTAAGGATTCATTCTAGGCCCTCTTCCCTTTAATATTTTTACTAACAATCTATGCTCTGCTTGGTGCACCTCATCTCTGATACAGTATGCTGATGATTCTACTCTTATTACCCTCTCCGACAACCCTACTGACCTCCACTCCCTCACACAGACTTCTTTTATCACCATTGAGCACTGGTTAATCAATAACCAACTCATCCTTAACTCAAGGAAAACTAAGCTTCTTCTCTTCCTTCCAAAATCTATGTCCAGCCTTAAAACTTCCTTCAGTCTCTCTTCCCTAGACAACACCATCATTCATACTGACTCCATTACCAAACTTCCAGAAATTACAATTGACGATCAACTGAAATTAGACCTTCATATCCAACAATCCATGAAAAAGACCAATCAAAAACTTGGTTTACTGTATTGAAACAAAAAAGTCTTATCCGTCACCTCGAGGACTTCACTTGCTCAAGCGTACGTCCTCCCGTACCTACTCTATGCTTCCCCTGTATTTACTCACTTCAAAGCAAATCTTTTAACCAAACTTGAACAGACCTACAACCAGATAGCCAGATTTTCCGGTAACGTCCCTTATGAATTCCATCACTGGCTTGCCCTTAAACAACTACAGTGGCTTGAATTCCCTCAGCTACTCCAACTTTCTCAGCTACTGATGGTGCATTCTTTACTATACAAACCTGCTGACTGTCCTTCCCTGACCACCCTCCTATCACTTTACAAGCCTTCATGATCTCTCCATAGCACTGACCAATAGCTACTTGGCACCTACAGGCCTAACAAAACAATAGGCAGATTACATTATAAATCCTCTATATCTCAAATTTGGAATAAACTCTCTACCAATATATATTGGTGGCTAAAAAATGGAACTCTGTCCCTACTAGCATTCAAAACACATCATCCAAAGCCTCCTTTAAAGACCTCATCAGGCAACATCTCAAGCAAAGTTGGCAGTGCCATGATTGCTCCCCAGGCTAGTGAAAGCGGATAACATATGCATACTAAATCTAGAGCAATTGATAATAGTTTTTCAATCTTACTCACAAACACTGGCTAATCTACAATGTATGTACTGTACCTGTGTACTATGTATGTATTCTACCTACATTCCAAAGTTCAGCTGTACACCACAAATCTATTACTTACCTTTATTTTTAAAATTAATATCTTTTTTGATTGTTCTCTCCACTGTAACTGTTTGTGCCGCATACCACTGTAAAAACATGTCTCTTGTAATTTGTGTGTATACTGATTATGTCTAAATAACTAAATGTGTCTGTAATTTTTCTTTGTGGAGCTTTTCTCCCCGGGCCTCTGCTGAAAAAGGGCCTTTTCGGCTCAATCAGACACCCCCGGTTAACAAATGTAAAATAAAAATAAATAAAATAAAAATATTCTATCCAATCTTCATTTAATTTCAAAAGAGAATTGAAGAGCTACCTTACTAACTCTCCCACCTGCAGCTGTCACTACCCTACCTAACTTATACTAACCCTATTGTTAGACTATAACAATTCTCCTCTCCTGACTCTACCATAACTTTCGTAAATCCAAACCTTTAATGAGATGACTTATATTGCCAAAGTATATGCCTCTAAATACCAGTGTTATTTGATACCTTATTTTATTTATTTTATTATTTATTTTACATTTGTTAACCAGGTTAGTCTGACCGAGCTTTTGGCTCATTTTCAGCAGAGACCCGGGGGGAAAAGCTCCTCAGTTAATAAAATTTAACAAAATTCACTTACAATCAGCAAAAAATTACTATCAGGTTACAATAGCAAATGAAATGATTAAATAGCAACATTACTGATGATTTTTAGGTAGACAGAATATATGCAAAAGTTGGATGGAGAGCAGCTCTGCAGTGCAACAAAAATCAGTTACAGTCAGCAAAATTTACAAACAGGTTAAAATAGCATATTAAATTAATAATATCTGTGTGATTGTTGATAGGTTTAGAGAGGTTATATACAGAAGTAGGATGGAAGATATAGGGAAGTAAAGAGGTGATGTCCAAGAAGGACAGATTGAAGTAAATGTTTTTATGGGAGCAGTGTGATATAATATAGATATATTTTTAAATTAAAAGTGAAAATAAATGCAGAAGTGCAACAATGATACCAGCTTTATACTACCTTGGAAATATTCTGAATGTTACCAGGAATCATACCTGAGCAGCAATTCTCACTGCAATCAGATGAAGTATTTTATGCAGGTTAAAGTTCTCTGTAGCTGCTGAACTGTTTTAAACTGACATGCCCTGTAGTGTCTGACATTGACAGAGATTAATGTAAGTGTACGGTCCTACTCAGTTAATGATTTGTTGCAAGCAAATAAGTGTTGGCTACAGAAATAAGTCTAGGCTACTTGCCCTGACCACTTGCAGCTCTGGTATTTAGCAATGCATGCAACTACTTAATTGCAGCTAATGTTTTATTTTATTGATTTCTAACCATGAAAGTCACTACAAGCAGCACTTTCTGGTAATAAATGATATAATGGAGCTTTTTACCCAACTATAATGCTTAGTGACAATACTGAGCTCAAGCCCAAGTGAGGCCAGTGAATGCTCTAATAGTAAATAGTATTAATCTGAATTTAAAAATGATTAATACCATTGTTACTACAGCAACTGCCATTTTTTTGTCCAGTGAGCAGACATTATAGGTTCAAGCTTTTAAATATACATATCATTGCAATGCATTGAATAATACCACACTTTGAAAACTAGTTTGATTCTGTCATTATTTTTATGAGAGTTTAATTAATGAATATTTTTAATTTTTTAAGAGAATCTGTGAATCATTTTGCTATGAAATTAGTCAAAAATGTATGTTTTCTGACTAAGCAGAATATGGTCCATTGTATATCATTCTATCCTAGTTAACAAATACATAAATCAATTAAAGGTTGATGTGGGATTTCAAAATACCATATACCACATTACTCCAAGTTTTGAAGTAATTAAAGGGGTATACCAAGTTTTACCAGATATGACAGGAATATGTTCAAATGTCCCCAGCCTTTATGCACCAGATGAATTTTGAGAAAATTCCTTGGTACATTCCCTGGGAATGGGTTCCTGGGGAAGAGAGGCACTTGTTGTTGCTGTTTGTCTTTTCAGCTTTTCCCGGTTAGGGGTTGCCACAGCGGAACTCCGGTCTGCTAATGACTGGCAGTCGATTTTTATGGTGCCGAGTTGCCAGCCCGATATCCAACCTTCAACGAAGGTGCACCCATTCACACATGTCTTTCGGAGGCCACTCGACCAAGGGGAGGACATACAGACTCCACACAGAAGGCACTCCAGCCGAGAATCGAACAGGAGAACCTCTTGCTGTGAGGCAACAATGCTACCGCTGTACCACCGTGAGAGGCACTTGTAAACACCCTTATTAATTGGGGTATACTTCTTTAATTAGTCCAAACCTTGGAGTACCCTAGTGTAAGATCCTTTGGAATTTCATCCATAATATTGTTAATAAGAACATTATATTGTTAATTAGAAACCAAACGAAAAGCCGGTACCCCAGATGGCAATGAAACGATAAAATCCAATAGTCCAGTAAAAGACACGCAGATGCTCTCCTTATAAAATACGAATATGTTTTATTCATAAAAATGAGTAAGCGCTTTCGCCATAAGGCTTTCTCAAACTCTTAAACATTAACAGACTGTTTAAAAATCTTTATAAAACATGAAAACAACTCTCATTGGTCAGCATGACAAGTGGGAAGTTTTAAATTCTTAAAGCCATAGTACATATATAGTGTTCTAAACAATGTCGCTTAGGTACTCATCATAGAATCATCAGCGATGCATAGATCAAAAGTACAACAATATATACGAGGCTATTTAATGCCCCATAAATTCCCATCTGCAAAACAAGTAAGTGTTGTGATCCGCAATTAGTAAAAACAGAACATCAAATATATTATAAAATAATTTCAGCAACCTTGTGAATAGATTGAGACATCAGTCAGCATACCATCAGGCTTACTTGCGATCTTATGCCTAGATCGCTATGTGTAATTTGCCGAGAAGTTTCTAGAAACATTTTAAAATCCATTTGACGTCTTGTAAATAGGTTGAGACGCTGATATTGAATAACAAACCATCAAGTTTACTTGCGATCGTAGATTTATGCCTAGATCGCTATGTGCAATTTGCAATGAAGTTCTTGAAATTATTTTATAATATATTTGATGTTCTGTTTTTACTAATTGCGGATCACAACACTTACTTGTTTTGCAGATGGGAATTTATGGGGCATTAAATAGCCTCGTATATATTGTTGTACTTTTGATCTATGCATCGCTGATGATTCTATGATGAGTACCTAAGCGACATTGTTTAGAACACTATATATGTACTATGGCTTTAAGAATTTAAAACTTCCCACTTGTCATGCTGACCAATGAGAGTTGTTTTCATGTTTTATAAAGATTTTTAAACAGTCTGTTAATGTTTAAGAGTTTGAGAAAGCCTTATGGCGAAAGCGCTTACTCATTTTTATGAATAAAACATATTCGTATTTTATAAGGAGAGCATCTGCGTGTCTTTTACTGGACTATTGGATTTTATCGTTTCATTGCCATCTGGGGTACCGGCTTTTCGTTTGGTTTCTTATTATCTTTATTTACGTGATACCCCGCCTCTGTTTGTGACCGCTCTGCATTGGGATTGTGACAATTATATTGTTAATTACTTAATGAGTCAAACAGTGTAGCTCTTGCAGATACAAAGAAAGACTCAAGTGGTTCTTATTACAAATCCATTCAATGTGTACTGAACGTTGTTATAAACATTATTATGTGTTTCTGTCGAAATGCACTTGAACTTGTACATGATGAGAAACAACTACATACTTTAACAAATTTAAATATTTGATCTACAGAATTACAATTAATGATAACTGAGACAGGAGAGGCAAATTAAAGGATAATTTGCAAAATGAAATTAATTTTAAACTCAAAAGGAGATTAATTAAAATACTGTTATTAATGGGAGAGTGAAATAGAATTGAAGAAAGAGGCACAGAAGCAAAAAATGGAAATTAAATATTAGATAAAATAACCTGCTAAAGCAATGGAGACTAACTATTTCTGAGATGCATATTGTAAATGCAAAAGCTATAATTCTGAAATTTGCAAAAGCAGTAGTACATCTCAGAATTAGCTGTACAGCCATTAAATAATTTTTATAGGGAACTGTTGCTAAACTACACCTCTCAAAACATTGGGTGTGTTCCACATCCCTGCTACTTAACTCCAAGATTGCTCTACCTTGAAGTAAGGTGAATATTATAAGGTACAGTCTTGGTGTAAGCATATACATTTCTCTTTTTGCATGCTTACTCTCAGCATTTTGGGGTTCACAACTGCAGTCATTGTCCTTTCAACAGGAACCCCTATTTCTAACATGGTCTGTTTTGACTTACATTTTGTAAGGGCAAGTCAATGAAGAGAATAACTTGTATGTCAAAGAAGACAATTAAGGGTATTGCTCCTGTAACCAACAGAAAATGTTCCAAAGAGTAAGGTAAAACAATACACAAATGTCATGATAATAAAAGGCCAGTGCAGAAAGGTCTACAGCATACAAAATTTATCTTGAGTGTTGCAACTATCATCTGCAAAGCTGCAACTAATATTCCCTTTCCCATTCACTTCTGGCTTTGGGTAAAGAAGGTTTGAACCTTGTGACAGTTTAGATTGTACCACTGATTTAATCAGTGTAGGTCCTTCCTATCATTTTCATGTGCTTACTCCTGTCTTTCCAGAAACCACACTATTTCTGGTGCCACCTATGTCCTCTTTTTTTGGCTCTGCATTTCCAATTCAGTTCAACCTTTCATATTTGCCATTATGCCATGCACCATAGTCATATTTATTTGCTTCTCTTTTTCTCTTGTCTCCTCCCCTTTCTTCTCTTTTCTTCTCCCTCTCCCCTTCTCTTCTGTCACCTCATTTTCTTTTCTCTGGTCTCCTATCTCCTCTCCAGTTCTCTTCTATATTCTTTCCTTCTCTCTTATTTTCTCCTCCCCTGCTGTTCCTTTTCATCTTTCCATCTCCTTCCCATGCTCCCCTTTCTTCGCTCCTCCCTTCTGTTCTCCCTGATCCTCCACACGTTTATCCTGTTCTATTCTCTTCCTTCCTGGCTTTCAGTGTAAACATAGTAAACTTCTCTTCACCATGTTGATAATTACATTTTCTATGCATTCTAATATCCTAATCTTCCTTTATTTATGAAAGTTCAAAAAAATGTATGTGGCACTGAAAATGTAGCCTTATCAATGATCTGTACATTGAAAGATGATCTGAGTGTATCTAAGATCTACTTTCTGCAGTTTGCACCCCAACATCCAATTAGTCTCTTCCACTGTCATTTCATATTACATCACAAAATTCAGCTTATGCATGATTTTTACTTCCAAATCCTTTTTGTTGTCTGTCTAGCTTATAGTTGCTTACCAAGAATATACTTTTTCTGTGGCTGTCCCATTCCAAACTGCATAATATTGCACTTTTTTGCATTAACTTAAGGCTGCTATAGCATCCTAATACAAACATTTCTAATGGGTAATTGGAAATTTACTCAGTCAGTGCATTTCATAGGTTCATAGGTAGGTACTAGGCTATTGGCCTTGGGGCCTATATAAGCCTAGCCAAACAGTACCCTGGCTTTTGCCACCCAAGAAAATTATTTTCCTGTGTCCCTGTCAAGCAGAGCCACAGATGTGATCCCCGGGGTGAATTTCCTATCTCCCATCCAATCATCAAGATTTTTCTTGAAGAGTGCTAATGAGGAGCTTTGTTTGATATAGACAGGCAGTTTGTTCTAGAGTATGGGAAGTCTCTGGGTCAGGAATTTCTTCCTCCAACATGTTCTGTTTATTGTGGGGACAAGGTTTAGGTCCCTAGAGTGTGTAGCTCAGAGAGATTTGGATTTCTTTAAGTGGAGCATGTCCAACAGCTCTGGGTTTGACATAGCTTTGTATGTTAGGCAGAGATCGCCTCTGATTAGGCGATATGCGACAGAGTAAAGCTGGAGTTTTTTGAGACGGTCTGCATAAGGCATCTGTTTGAGGCCGGTAATCCTCATTGTCAGGTATTTCTGTGGCCTTTCCAGTTGTTGTAGATGTCTTGTGAGGTACATACCAAAGGGGGCGTTGTACTCTATAATGGGTCTAATTAGTGATGAGTAGAGGGGAACAATGACCTCTTTTTTCCTGGATGAGCAACCTTTTGTAATGAGGTGTGCCGCGTAGAAGGATTTCCTGACTACTGTGGCAATGTGATTATCAAAGGAGAGACTACTGTCCACCTGTGTTCCAAGGTCTCTTATCACACTTTCAGTGTTAAGTAGGCCACCTTCTATGTGGTAGTTCATGGGTACAGAGTTTTTTACCAAAAGGGATGACAATGCACTTTGTGGCATTGAGCTTGAGGCCATGGCTTTGACACCAGGCATCTGTCTCAGTGAGGCCCTTTTGTAGGATGTCCACATCATTAGTTTTGATTATGGCACCTTGTTTGCAGTCATCTATGAACTTTGTTAGCCAAAGACCTTCTGTGTTAGCCTGTACTTCAGAGAAGTAGATACCAAACAGGAGAGGACCTAGGACTGAACCATGTGGTACTCCACTTGTCACTGGTCTGAAGTTGGATTTAGAGTCTTCTACTTTCACAGTATGGGTTATGTTAGTGAGCCAGTTGGCAACCCATCTTGTGACATAGGGATTTATACCTAGTTTAGTGAGTTTATCTATAATTATAGAGTGGAGGATGGTGTCATAAAGCCTTGGCGAGATCTAGATAGGCTGTGTGAACCACCTTACCCTTATCTACGGCTCTGGGGACCGCTTCAAAGAAGTCTATCAGGTTTCGGAGACATGATTTGCCTTTTACAAACCCGAACTGGGTAGGGTACAGAGTATGGAGATTACCAGTGTCATTGTTCATACGTTCCATGATGATACGCTCCATAGCCATGCAGACCAGGCTCATCAGACTAATGGGACAGTAGTCCCGGGATCCATGGTGACTCCCCTTTGTGGAGTGAGATAACCATTGCTGTGCACCATTCAGTGGGCACAAAGACATAGGTGAGGCTATGACTGAACATGGTACTTAGGTGGGGTGCCAGTTCATTCTGTAGTTCATGTAGAATGCAGCCTGGGATGTTGTCAGGTCCCATGGATGCTGTGTTCTTGGCTTTGGAAAGTGTGCTTTTTTCCTGTGCAGCCATGATTACAGGAACTTTGAATTCTTCCGGTATAGAGATGGGCCCTTTAGGGGATGAGAGAGGGGTAAAGTTAGCACTGACCCTATCTGCCAGGATGTTGGCAATATCAGTTGGTTCTGTATGTTTAGTGCCATTGTGCTGTAACTCAGAGCAGATCTAAGTGTTGCCATTGAGATTCTTGACATAGCTATAGAATGCTTTGTGGTTGCCTTTAGAATCAGTGGCAATTTTGTTTTTGTAACTAGCTTTGGAGGATTTTATGAGGGATGTCAGCTTCTTACTCAGGCTGACCACGGAGTTCCTCCAATCATGGATTTTACTCTTTTTTGCAGCAGTTTCTTTCTTCTGTTGTAGAGTTTGTTTATGGCAGGGGACCACCAGATTGGCTTCTTTTTTTTGAAGGATAGCATCTTGGTGCTGTTAGGGATTGCACGATCCATGCACTTGTGTAAGTGCTTATAAAGTGCAATCGTACAGAATTCAGCAGTTGTACCTCTATTGTCCATCAGCATGGGTGTCGTGAAGTTTGCCACTTCTGTCTTAAGAAACGTGAAGTTGGCTTTGGAGAACTTTTTTATGGTGGTTTCCCTAATGGGGGGGTAGTTTGTCGATCATGTCATCCCAGGCAGACAGATACTGGATCCCCTTAGAATGACACTAGAAGCTTAGCCAATTGTTGAAGTCAATCATTTTGTCCTTGTACTGTGGTATCATTCTGGGTGATGGCAAGATGCAACTCAGGGCTAGGGTCATACCTGCCTTGGCTACAAGATCTGACAGCTCCTACATGTCTCTTTTCATGTAGTCCAGGGAGGTACGTCTCAGGTCATTCACATCAACATGGACAATGAAAGAGTGATATTTGTACTTGTTGTGGAGTGACCTGAGTGCATGCATTATGTGGCGGATCCTGGCAGCTGACAGTAACTTTCTCCTTGTTTAGCCTGGTGAGTGGAACATCAGTGTGCCTGACTATAGAGTCACCTATGACTAGAGTGTTGGGTACGTTGTTATGCCTTATGGGCTGTGGTTGAGTGGCACACTGAGTTTGTGGGCTATGTGTCATTTGGGTTGTGTTGGGGGGTGGAGGTTGCTTGTGTTTCTGCTTTGGACGTCACTGTTGCTTGGGTAGATTTTCTTTGAGAGCCTCCACGAATGTAGGTGTGTACTTTTGTGTTTCTATGTGTGTGCTTTGGTGGTGTGGGTTTTGAGGGACTATGTGATGAGTGTGGTGTGGTGCAAGTGTTTACCTTCTCCTGTTGACTGTCTAGTTCAGTCTTGGGTGAAGAGAGCTTTGTTTCCAGTTTGGCTATATACATGCATCACTCACAGGTTGCAGTGTTGGGTGGAAGGAGGAGATGGTTGTCTGTGTACGAGGCAATTGCTGCATTGCCCCAGGATGCCCAGATTCATCAGGTAGACAGGAGAAAACACCGGGAGCTGACCCTTAGACATGCCTGGATAGGTGCTTATTTATTAAGTACTAAAACTGTTTTCCTCTAGACAAGTGAGGAAAGTTGAGTGCTGTAGTAATTGCCAGCTTATGTAGTACTTACAATGAGGTCTGAACAAGTGCTGAGCTCAAAGAAACAGATATGAGTGCTGAAACTAGAAAACTGGCTAGTTCTAAGAAACAAAATTAAGCTAGAAGGCTTCCCTCCAACACAGAAAGGCTTGGGGGATCAGAAGCATACAAACAGTCCTGATAAGGCAAATCTGTATCTGGACTAGATGACTTACAAGAAAGGCAGGAAACAAACTTAGAATTTTGTTTTGTAAACTGGAAAGGGGAAAGGAGGAGCAGAAACTAACTGGGTTGGCCTTTTCAAATGTTCTCCCTGGATTAGCTAGAATGTGGTAAAGACACTAGACTGTGAGGAGTGTCCCAGATCAAATTTACAGTAGGGGCAGGTACCTGCAAAACCACCAAGTATAAAATCAGGATACCAATAGAGAGGGTGGGTGGGAAATAAAAATCAGAACAAACAAACCCAACCAGATGCTTAACAAGTGTAAAAAATTTCTAGTTAATACCTCAAACACAGTGAACCTAGCTAGCAAAGTAAATGCAGACAATAAAAGTGCTATAAATAACTCAGACATAAGCTAAAAACAGGATGCTTAATATTATAAATCACAGATTAGTTGGGTCAGAGCCCTTCCTCCGAGTTCCTCCGATTAGCTCAGTGTGAAATGGCAGAAACACTCACAAGTTAACTTCTTAAGTAACAAAGTTGAAACCTGAAACAAATTAAAAAAAAAGATTGAAAGAACCAATGAGGTGCTTACTCCAAGCTGTAGTCCAGGCAACCCCAGTCAGCCAATGACCACAAACAATTCACTCTCACTGAAATGCTATACTGGCTTTGGCTAAGCTATGGTGGCCTGGAACATGTGCTCAGACAAAAAAACTCTACTACTTAGGTAGAAAAAAACTGCATAAATGTTTAAACAGATGAAAGATCAAGGAGACTCTAGAGAATGCTTTTAACTGCAAACAAGTTATATAATACACAATAACAAGTTAACACAAATCAGAACAAACAAACCAAACCAGATGCTTAACAATTCCAGAAATGTTTTAGCTAATACCTCACACACAGTGAAACTAGCTAGCAAAGTATATGCAGACAATAAAAGTGCTATAAATAACTCAAACATAAGCTAAAAACAGGATACTTAATATTATATATCGCAGATTAGTTGGGTCAGAGCCCTTCCTCCGAGTTCCTCCGATTATCTCAGTGTGAAATGGCAGAAACACTCACAAGTTAACTTCTTAAGTAACAAAGTTGAAACCTGAAACAAATTAAAAAAAAAGCTTGAAAGAACCAATGATGTGCTTACTCCAAGCCGTTGTCCTCGCAACCCCAGTCAGCCAATGACCACAAACAATTCACTCTCACTGAAATGCTATACTGGCTTTGGCTAAGCTATGGTGGCCTGGAACATGTGCTCAGACAATAAACCTCTACTAACAAACAACTAGGCCCAAAACACAAGCCTGAAGATCAACAATGCTACACTACCGACATTACTTAGGTAGAAAAAAACTGCAAAAATATTTAAACAGCTAAAGGATGAAGGAGATGCTAGAGAATGCTTTTAACGGCAAACAAGTTATATGATGCAAAATAACAAGGTAACAAAAATCAGAACAAACAAACCCAATCAGATGCTTAACAATTGCAGAAAATTTCTAGTTAATACCTGACATACAGTGAAACTAGCTAGCAAAGTATATGCAGACAATAAAAGTGCTATAAAAAACTCATAAATAAGACAAAACTGGATACTTAATGTTATATATCACAGATTAGTTGGCTCAAAGCCCTTCTTCCGCCTTCCTCCAATTAGCTCAATGTGAAATGGCAGAACCACTCACAAGTTAACTTCTTAAGTAACAAAGTTGAAATATTAAACAAATTTATAAAAAAAGCTTGAAAGAACCAATGAGGTGTTTACTCCAAGCTGTAGTACAGGCAACCCCAGTCAGCCAAAGACCACAAACAACTCACTCTCATTGAAATGCTATACTGGCTTTGGCTAAGCTATGATGACCTGGAGCATGTGCTTAGACACACAGCCTCTACTATCAAAAAACTAGGCCCAAAACCCAAGCCTGAATATGGACAATGCTACACTACCAACACTACTTAGGTAGAAAAAAACTGCATAAATGTTTAAACAGATAAAGGATCAAGGAGACTCTAGAGAATGCTTTTAACTGCAAACAAGTTATTGGATATACAATAACAAGTTAACAACAATCAGAAAAAACAATCCCAACCAGATGCTTAACAATTGTAGAAAAATTCTAATTAATACCTCAAACACAGTGAAACAAGCTAGCAAAGTATAAGCAGACAATGAAAGTGCTATAAATTACTCGGAAAAAAGCAAAAAACAGGATACTTAATGTTATAAATCTCAGATTAGTTGGCTCAGAGCCATTCCTCAGACTTCCTCTGATTAGCTCAGCCTCTACTAACAAACAACTAGGCCCAAAACACAAACCTGAATATGGACAATGCTACACTACCGACAAACTGCAGAAATTTTTAAACAGATGAAAGATCAAGGAGACTCTAGAGAATGCTTTTAACTGAAAACAAGTTATATAATACACAATAACAAGTTAACACAAATCAGAACAAACAAACCAAACCAGATGCTTAACAATTCTAGAAAAGTTTTAGCTAATACCTCACACACAGTGAAACTAGCTAGCAAAGTATATGCAGACAATAAAAGTGCTACAAATAACTCAGAAATAAGCAAACAACAGGATACTTAATGTTATATATCACAGATTAGTTGACTTAGAGCCCAATCTCCAACTTCCTCCAATTAGCTCAGTGTGAAATGGCAGAAACACTCACAAGTTAACATCGTAAGTAACAAAATTGAAACCTGAGACAACTTTAAAAAAAGCTTAAAAGAACCAATGAGGTGCTTACTCCAAGACATAGTCCAGGCAACCCCAGTCAGCCAATGACCACAAACAATTCACTCTCACTGAAATGCTATACTGACTTTGGCTAAGCTATGATGGCATGGGACATGTGCTCAGACACACCACCTCTACTAACAAACAACAAGGCCCAAAGCACAAGCCTGAATATGGACAATGCTATAAGACCAGTACTACTTAGAAAAAAAACTGCAGAAATGTATAAAAGATAAAGGATCAATGAGACTCTAGATAATGCTTTTAACTACAAACAAGTTATAGGATGCATAATAACAAGTTAATAAAGTCAGAACAAACAAACCCAACCAGATGCTTAACAATTGTAGAAAATTTCTAGTTAATAACTCACACACAGGGAAACTAGCTAGCAAAGTATATGCAGACAATAAAAGTGCTATAAATAACTCAGAAATAAGCAAAAAGCAGGATGCTTAATGTTATATATCACAGATTAGTTGACTCAGAGCCCTTCCTCTGACTTCCTCCTATTAGCTCTGTGTGAAATGGCAGAAACACTCACAAGTTAACTTTTTAAGTAACAAAGTTGAAACCTGAAACAACTTTAAAAAAAAGCTTAAAAGAACCAATGATGTGTGCTTACTCCAAGACGTAGTCCAGGCAACTCCAGTAAGCCAATGACCACAGACAATTCACTCTCACTAAAATGCTATATTGGCTTTGGATAAGCTATAATGGCTGGAACATGTGCTCAGACACACAGCCTCGACTAACAAACTACGCCCGAAACACAAGCCTGAATATGGACAATACCACACTACCAACACAACTTAGGTAGAAAAAAAACTGCAGATATATTTAAACAGATAAAAGCATTCTCTAGAGTCTCCTTCATCCTTTAACTGCAAAGAAGTTATTTGATACACAATAACAAGTTAACAAAAATCAGAACAAACAAACCCAATCAGATGGTTAACAATTGTAGAAAATGTCTAATTAATACCTCACACACAGTGAAACTAGCTAGCAAAGTGTATGCAGACAATAAAAGTGCTATAAATAACTCAGAAATAAGCAAAAAACAGGATACGTAATGTTATATATTACAGATTAGTTGGCTCAGAGCCCTTCCTCTGACTTCCTCCGATTAGCTCAGTGTAAAGTGGCAGAAACACTCACAAGTTAACTTCTTAAGTAACAAAGTTGAAACTTGAAACAACTTTAAAAAAAAGCTTGAAAGAACGAATGAGGTGCTTACTCCAAGCCGTAGTTCAGGCAACCCCAGTCAGATAATAACCACAAACAATTCACTGTCACTGAAATGTTATACTGGCTTTGGCTAAGCTATGATGGCATGGAACATGTGCTCAGACACACAGCTTCTACTTACAAACAACTAGGCCCAAAACACAAGCCTGAATATGGACAATGGTACACTACCAACTACTTAGGTAGAAAAAAACTACAGAAATGTTTAAACAGATAAAGGATCAAGGAGACTCTAGAGGATGCTTTTAACTGCAAACAAGTTATATGATACACAATAACAAGGTAACAAAAATCAGGACAAACAAACCCAACCAGATACTTAACAATTGTAGAAAATTTCTAGTTAATACCTCCCACACAAAGAAACTAGCTAGCAAAGTATATGCAGACAATAAAGTGCTATAAATAACCCAGAAAACCCCCCAAAAAAACAGGATACTTAATGTTATATGTATCACAGATTCATTGGCTCAGAACCCTTCCTCTGACGTCCTCTGATTAGCTCAATGTGAAATGGCAGAAACACTCACAAGTTAACGTCTTAAGTAACAAAGTTGAAATCTGAAACAACTTTAAAAAAAAGCTTGAAAGAACCAATGAGGTGCTTACTCCAAGCCGTAGTCCAGGCAACCCCAGTCAGCCAATGACCATAAACAATCAACTCTCACTGAAATGATATACTGGCTTTGACTAATCTATGATGGCCTGGAACATGTACTCAGAGACACACAGCCTCTACTAACAAACAACAAGGCCCAAAACACAAGCCTGAATATGGACAATGCTACACTACCAGCACTGTGTGTGTGTGTGTGTGTGTGTGTGTGTGTGTGTGTGTGTGTGTGTGTGTGTGTGTGTGTGTGTGTGTGTGTGTCTTTTGGCTTATCCCGGTTAGGGGTCGCCACAGTGAAACTCTGGTCCGCTAATGTTTGGTAGTGGATTTTTACGTGCCGAGTTACCAGCCCTGATGCACAACCTTCAATGAAGGCACGCCCATTCACGTATGCCTCCACACAGAAGACGCTCTAGCTGAGAATCGAACACGGCAACATCTTGCTGTGAGGCGACAATGCTACCGCAGCACCACTACCGCGGGCTTGCTACACTACTAGCACTACTTAGAAAAAGATTACAGAAATGTTTAAACAGCTAAAGGATCAAGGAGACTCTAGAGAATGTTTTTAACTGCAAACAGGTTATATGATACATAATAAGAAGTTAACAAAAATCAGAACAAACAAACCCAACCAGATGCTTAACAATTGTAGAAAATTTCTAGTTAATACATCACACACAGTGAAACTAGCTAGCAAAGTATATGCAGACAATAAAAGTGCTATAAATAACTCAAAAATATGCAAAAAACAGGATACTTAATGTTATATATCACAGATTAGTTGGCTCAGAGCCCTTCCTCCGTCTTCCTCCGATTATCTCAGTGTGAAATGGCAGAAACACTCACAAGTTAACTTCTCAAGTAACAAAGCTGAAACCTGAAACAACGTTAAAAAAAAACTTGAAAGAACCAGTGAGGTGCTTACTCCAAGCTGTAGTCCAGGCACCCTAGTCAGCCAATGACCACAAACAATCAGCTCTAACTGAAATGCTATACTGGCTTTCGCTAAGTTATGATGGCCTGGAACATGTGCTCAGCCACACAGCCTCTACTAACAACCAACTAGTCCCAAAACACAAGCCTGAATATGGAGAATGCTACACTAGCAACACTACTTAGGTAGAAAAAAACTGCAGAAATGTTTAAGCAGATAAAGGATCAAGGAATCGCTAGAGAAAGCTTTTAACTGCAAACAAGTTATATGATGCAGAAGAACAAGGTAAGAAAAATCAGAGCAAACAAACCCAACCAGATGCTTAACAATTGTAGAAAATTTCTAGTTAATACCTCACACACAGAGAAACCAGCTAGCAAAGTATATGCAGACAATAAAAGTGCTGTAAATAACTCAGAAATAAGCAAAAAACAGGATACTTAATGTTATATATATATATATATATATATATATATATATATATATCAGAGATTCATTGGCTCAGAGCCCTTCCTCCGACTTCCTCCGATTAGCTCAGTGTGAAATGGCACAACCACTCACAAGATAACTTCTTAAGTAACAAAGTTGAAACCTGAAACAACTTTTAAAAAAATGCTTGAAAGAACCAATGAGGTGCTTACTCCAAGCCATAGTCCAGGCAACCCAAGTCAGCCTATGACCACAAACAATTCACTCTCACTGAAATGCTATACTGGCTTTGGCTAAGCTATGATGGCCTGGAACATGTGCTCAGAGACACAGCCTCTACTAACAAACAACTGGGCCCAAACCTCAAGCCTGACTATGGACAATGTTACACTACCAACACTACTTAGGTAGAAAAAAAACTGCAGAAATGTTTAAACAGATAAAGGACCAATGGGATTCTAGAGAATACTTTTAACTGCAAACAAGTTATATGATACACAATAACAAGTTAACAAAAATCAGAACAAACAAACCCTATTATATACGTAAAAATTGCAGAAAGTTTCTGGTTAATTTCTCACACACAGTGAAACTAGCTAGCAAAGTATATGCAGAAAATAAAAGTGCTATAAATAACTCAGAAATAAGAAAAAACAGGATGCTTAATGTTATATATCACAGATTAGTTGGCTCAGAGCCCCTCCTCCGACTTCCTCCTATTAGCTCAGCATGAAATGGTAGATACACTCACAAGTTAACCTTTTAAGTAACAAAGGTGAAAAAACCAATGAGGTGCTTACTCCAAGCCGTAGTCCAGGCAACCCCAGTAAGCCAATGGCCAGACAAAATTCACTCTCACTGAAATGCTATACTGGCTTTGGATAAGTTATGATGGCCTGGAACATGTGCTCAGACACACAGCCTCTGCTAACAAACTAGGCCCAAAATGCAAGCCTGAATATGGACAATGCTACACTACCAACACTACTTTCAGCTGTGGCACAGTGGTGCAGCGGTTAATGCTCTCGCCTCACAGCAAGAGGTTCTCCGGTTCGATTCTCAGCTGGGGTGCCTTCTGTGCAGAGTTTGCATGCTCTCCCTGCATTTGCTCGGGTTTCCTCCGGGCACTCCGGTTTCCTCCCACATTCTAAAGACATACGTCTGGAGCATTTCTCCCTGGGCCTCCGCTGAAAACAGGATCTGTGGAACCTAGTCGGACTTTCCCGGTCAACAAATGTTAAATAAATAAATAAATAAATAAAAGATACTTAGATAGAAAAAAATTTCAGAAATGTTTAAACAGATAAAGAATCAAGAAGATGCTATAGAATGCTTTTAACTGCGAACAAGGTATATGATACACAATGACAAGTTAACAAAAATCAGAACAAACAAGCCCAACCAGATGCTTAATCACTGTAGAAACTTTCTAGTTAATACCTCACACACAGTGAAACAAGCTAGCAAAGTATATCCAGACAATAAAAGTGCTATTAATAACTCAAAAAGAAGCAAAAAAAGGATACTTAATTTTATATATCACATATTAGTTGGCTCAGAACCCTTCCTCTGACTTCCACTTATTAGCTCAGTGTGAAATGGCAGAAAAACTCAAGTCAACTCATTATGTTACAAAGTTGAAACCTGAAACAACATTAAAAAAAAGCTTGAAAGAACCAATGAGGTGCTTAATCCAAGCCGTTGTCTAGGCTACCCCAGTCGGCCAATAACCACAAACAATTCACTTTCACTGAAATGCTATACTGGCTTTGGGAGAGCTATGATGGCCTGGAACATGTGCTCAGACACACAACCTCTACTAACAAACAACTAGGCAAAAACACAAGCCTGAATATGAACAATTCTACACTACCAACTCTACTTAAATAGAAAACAAACTGCAGAAATGTTTAAACAGATAAAGGATCAGGGAGACTCTAGAGAATGCTTTAAACTGCAAACAAGTTTTATGATACACAATAACAAGTTAACAAAAATCAGAACAAGCATACCCAACCAGATGCTTAGGAATTGTAGAAAATGTCTAGTTAATACCTCACACACAATGAAACTAGCTAGCAAAGTATATGCAGGCAATAAAAGTGGTATAAATAATTCAGAAAAAAGCAGAAAAAGGATACTTAATGCAATATATCACAGATTAGTTGGTTCAGAGCCCTTCCTCCATCTTCCTCTCATTAGCTCAGTGTGAAATGGCAGAAACACTCACAAGTTAACTTCTTAAGTAACAAAGTTGAAACCTGAAACAACTTTAAAAAAGCTTGAAAGAACCAATGAGGTGCTTACTCCAAGGTGTAGTCCAGGCAACCCCAGTCAGCCAATGACCACAAACAATTCACTCTCACTGAAATGCTATACTGGCTTTGGCTAAGCTATGATGGCTTGGAACATGTGCTCAGACACACAGCCTCTACTAACAAACAACTATGCCCAAAACACAAGCCTGAATATGGACAATGCTACACTACCAACATTACTTAGGTAGAAAAAACTGCAGAAATGTTTAAACAGATAAAGGATCAAGGAGACTCTAGAGAATGCTTTTAACTGCAAACACGTTATATGTTACACAATAACAAGTTAATAAAAATCAGAACAAACAAACCCAACCAGATGCTTAACAATTGTAGAAAATTCTAGTTAATACCTCACACACAGTGAAACTAGCTAGCAAAGTATATGCAGACAATAAAAGTGCTATACATAACTCAGAAATAAGCAAAAAAACAGGATACTTAATGTTATATATCACAGATTAGTTGGCTCAGAGTCCTTCCTCCGACTTCATCCTTTTAGCACAGTGTGAAATGGCAGAAACACTCACAAGTTAACTTTTTAAGTAAGAAAATTGAAACCTGAAACAACTTTAAAAAAAGCTTGAAAGAACCAATGAGGTGCTTACACCAAGTCATAGTCCATGCAACCCCTGTCAGCCAATGACCACAAACAATTCACACTCACTGAAATGCTATACTGGCTTTGGGTAAGCTATGATGGCCTGGAACATGTGCTCAGACACACATCCTCTACTAACAAACAACTAGGCCCAAAACACAAGCCTGAATATGGACAATGCTACACTACCAACACTACTTAAGCAGAAACAAAACTGCAGAAATGTTTAAACAGATAAAGCATCAAGGACACTCTAGAGAATGCTTTTAACTGCAAACAAGTTATATGATACACAATAACAAGTTAACAAAAATCAGAGCAAACAAACCCAACCAGATGCTTAACAATTGTAGAAAATTATAGTTAATACCTCACACACAGTGAAACTAGCTAGCAAAGTATATGCAGACAGTAAAGGTGTTATAAATAACTCAGAAATAAGCAAAAAACAGGATACTTAATGTTATATATCACAGATTAGTTAGCTCAGAGCCCTTCCTCCAACTTCCTCCGATTAGCTCAGTGTGAAATGGCAGAAACACTCACAAGTTAACTTCTTAAGTAACAAAGTTGAAACCTGAAACAACTTTAAAAAAGCTTGAAAGAACCAATGAGGTGCTTACTCCAAAGCTTAGTCCAGGCAACTCCAGTCATCCAATGACCACAAACAATTCACTCTCACTGAAATGCTATACTGGCTTTGGCTAAGCTATGATGGCCTGGAACATGTGCTCAGACACACAGCCTCTACTAACAAACAACTAGGCCCAAAACACAAGCCTGAATATGGACAATGCTATACTACCAACACTACTTAGGTAGAAAAAACTGCAGAAATGTTTAAACAGATAAAGGATCAAGGAGACTCTAGAGAATACATTTAACTGCAAACAAGTTATATAATACACAATAACAAGTTAACAAAAATCAGAACAAACAAACCCAATCAGATGCTTAACAATTGTAGAAAATTTCTAGTTAATACCTCACACACAGTGAAACTAGCTAGCAAAGTATATGCAGACAATAAAAGTGCTATAAATAACACAGAAATAAGCAATAAACAGGATACTTAATTTTATATATCACAGATTAGTTAGCTCAGAGCCCTTCCTCTGACTCATTTGATTAGCTCAGTGTGAAATGGCAGAAAAACTCACAAGTTAACTTCTTAAGTAACAAAGATGAAACCTGAACCAACTTTAAAAAAGGGTACTTGAAAGAACCAGATTGAGGTGGTTGCGAAAATAGCATTCTTCAAGTCAAAGGAGGCCATGCAACACTGTAAAGTGTTATTGAAAGTCCTTATTACTCAGCAAAAAGTGTGGATTACTTTCAGGAAGACCAGCAGAATAAAGAAAATAAAAAAATAAAAAATAAAGAAGCCTCTTCTTGATTTGCGTGCATTACAGATGCACACTGTAATTGTCATGGCTGATATCATACACGCCGATTTCTGCAGGCTGCAAATAGGGTCAAAGAGCAAGTGTAGGAAAGTGTCCCTAAATTGTGTGGGTCAAATGTAACAAGTGTAATTGATTAGTAAAGAAACACAGAGCAGAAGGATGAAGGATTTCAAAATAACCGAGCCATCAAGTACTTGCTGTCAGTATATCACAGATTAGTTTTTCAGACTTCATCTCCTGAAGTTAACTTCTTAAGAATGAAAGTTGAAACCTGAAACAACTTTAAAAAGCTTTAAAGAACCAATGAGGTGCTTACTCCAGGCTGTAGTCAGGCAAACCCAGTCAGCCAATGACCACAAACAATTCACTCTCACTGAAATGCTATACTGGCTTTGGCTAAGCTATGATGGCCTGGAACATGTGCTCAGACACACAGCCTCTACTAACAAACAACTAGGCCCAAAACACAAGCATGAATATGGACAATGCTACACTACCAACACTACTTAGGTAGAAAAAAACTGCAGAAATGTTTAAACAGATAAAGGATCAAGGAGACTCTAGAGAATGCTTTTAACTGCAAACAAGTTATATGATACACAATAACAAGTTAACAAAAATCAGAACAAACAAACCCAACCAGATGCTTATCAATTGTAGAAGATTTCTAGCTAATACCTCACACACAGTGAAACTAGCTAGCAAAGTATATGCAGACAATAAAAGTGCTATAAATAACTCTGAAATAAGCAAAAAACAGGATACTTAATGTTATATATATCACAGATTAGTTTGCTCAGAGCCCTTCCTCTGACTTCCTCCAATTAGCTCAGTGTGAAATGGCAGAAACACTCACAAGTTAACTTCTTAAGTAACAAAGTTGAAACCTGAAACAACTTTAAAAAAAGCTTGAAAGAACCAATGAGGTGCTTACTCCAAGGCATAGTCCAGGCAACCCCAGTCAGCCAATGACCACAAACAATTCACTCTCACTGAAATGCTATACTGGCTTTGGGTAAGCTATGATGGCCTGGAACATGTGCTCAGACACACAGCCTCTACTAACAAACAACTAGTCCCAAAACACAAGCCTGAATATGGACAATGCTACACTACCAACACTACTTAGGTAGAAAAAAACTGCAGAAATGTTTAAACAGATAAAGGATCAAGGAGACTCTAGAGAATGCTTTTAACTGCAAACAAGTTATATGATACACAATAACAAGTTAACAAAAATCAGAACAAACAAACCCAACCAGATGCTTAACAATTGTAGAAAGTTTCTAGTTAGTACCTCACACACAGTGAATCTAGCTTGCAAAGTATATGCAGACAATAAAAGTGCTAAAATAACTCAGAAATAAGCAAAAACAGGATACTTAATGTTATATATCACAGATTAGTTGGCTCAGAGCTCTTCCTCTGACGTCCCCCTCTTAGCTCAGTGTGAAATGGCAGAAACACTCACAAGTTAACGTCTTAAGTAACAAAGTTGAAATCTGAAACAACTTTAAAAAAAAGCTTGAAAGAACCAATGAGGTGCTTACTCCAAGCCATAGTCCAGGCAACCCCAGTCAGCCAATGACCATAAACAATCAACTCTCACTGAAATGATATACTGGCTTTGACTAATCTATGATGGCCTGGAACATGTACTCAGAGACACACAGCCTCTACTAACAAACAACAAGGCCCAAAACACAACCCTGAATATGGACAATGCTACACTACCAGAACTGTGTGTGTGTGTGTGTGTGTGTGTGTGTGTGTGTGTGTGTGTGTGTGTGTGTGTGTGTGTGTGTGTGTGTGTGTGTGTGTGTGTGTCACAGTGAAACTCTGGTCCGCTAATGTTTGGTAGTGGATTTTTACGTGCCGAGTTACCAGCCCTGATGCACAACCTTCAATGAAGGCACGCCCATTCACGTATGCCTCCACACAGAAGACGGTCTAGCTGAGAATCGAACACGGCAACATCTTGCTGTGAGGTGACAATGCTACCGCAGCACCACTACCGCGGGCTTGCTACACTACCAGCATTACTTAGAAAAAATTACAGAAATGTTTAAACAGCTAAAGGATCAAGGAGACTCTAGAGAATGTTTTTAACTGCAAACAGGTTATATGATACATAATAAGAAGTTAACAAAAATCAGAACAAACAAACCCAACCAGATGCTTAACAATTGTAGAAAATTTCTAGTTAATACATCACACACAGTGAAACTAGCTAGCAAAGTATATGCAGACAATAAAAGTGCTATAAATAACTCAGAAATATGCAAAAAACAGGATACTTAATGTTATATATCACAGATTAGTTGGCTCAGAGCCCTTCCTCCGACTTCCTCCGATTAGCTCAGTGTGAAATGGCAGAAACACTCACAAGTTAACTTCTTAAGTAACAAAGTTGAAACCTGAAACAACTTTAAAAAAAGCTTGAAAGAACCAGTGAGGTGCTTATTCCAAGGCGTAGTCCAGGGAGCCCTAGTCATTCAATGACCACAAACAATTCACTCTCACTGAAATGCTATACTGACTTTGGCTAAGCTACGATGGCCTGGAGCATGTGCTCAGCCACACAGCCTCTACTTACAAACAACTAGGCCCAAAACACAAGCCTGAGTATGGACAATGCTACACTAGCAACACTACTTACGGAGAAACAAACTGCAGAAATGTTTATTCAGATAAAGGATCAAGGACACTCTAGAGAATGCTTTTAACTGCAAACAAGTTATATGATACACAATAACAAGTTAACAAAAATCAGAGCAAACAAACCCAACCAGATGCTTAACAATTGTAGAAAATTTCTAGTTAATACCTCACACACAGAGAAACCAGCTAGCAAAGTATATGCAGACAATAAAAGTGCTGTAAATAACTCAGAAATAAGCAAAAAACAGGATACTTAATGTTATATATATATATATATATATATATATATATATATATATATATATATATATATATATATATATATCAGAGATTCATTGGCTCAGAGCCCTTCCTCCGACTTCCTCCGATTAGCTCAGTGTGAAATGGCACAACCACTCACAAGATAACTTCTTAAGTAACAAAGTTGAAACCTGAAACAACTTTTAAAAAAATGCTTGAAAGAACCAATGAGGTGCTTACTCCAGGCCATAGTCCAGGCAACCCCAGTCAGCCTATGACCACAAACAATTCACTCTCACTGAAATGCTATACTGGCTTTGGCTAAGCTATGATGGCCTGGAACATGTGCTCAGAGACACAGCCTCTACTAACAAACAACTGGGCCCAAACCTCAAGCCTGACTATGGACAATGTAACACTACCAACACTACTTAGGTAGAAAAAAAACTGCAGAAATGTTTAAACAGATAAAGGACCAATGAGACTCTAGAGAATACTTTTAACTGCAAACAAGTTATATGATACACAATAAGAAGTTAACAAAAATCAGAACAAACAAACCCTATTATATACGTAAAAATTGCAGAAAGTTTCTGGTTAATTTCTCACACACAGTGAAACTAGCTAGCAAAGTATATGCAGAAAATAAAAGTGCTATAAATAACTCAGAAATAAGAAAAAACAGGATGCTTAATGTTATATATCACAGATTAGTTGGCTCAGAGCCCCTCCTCCGACTTCCTCCTATTAGCTCAGCGTGAAATGGTAGAAACACTCACAAGTTAACCTTTTAAGTAACAAAGGTGAAAAAACCAATGAGGTGCTTACTCCAAGCCATAGTCCAGGCAACCCCAGTAAGCCAATGGCCAGACAAAATTCACTCTCACTGAAATGCTATACTGGCTTTGGATAAGTTATGATGGCCTGGAACATGTGCTCAGACACACAGCCTCTACTAACAAACTAGGCCCAAAACGCAAGCCTGAATATGGACAATGCTACACTACCAACACTACTTTCAGCTGTGGCACAGTGGTGCAGCGGTTAATGCTCTCGCCTCACAGCAAGAGGTTCTCCAGTTCGATTCTCAGCTGGGGTGCCTTCTGTGCGGAGTTTGCATGCTCTCCCTGCATTTGCTCGGGTTTCCTCCGGGCACTCCGGTTTCCTCCCACATTCTAAAGACATACGTCTGGAGCATTTCTCCCTGGGCCTCCGCTGAAAACAGGATCTGTGGAACCTAGTCGGACTTTCCCGGTCAACAAATGTTAAATAAATAAATAAATAAATAAAAGATACTTAGATAGAAAAAAACTTCAGAAATGTTTAAACAGATAAAGAATCAAGAAGACGCTATAGAATGCTTTTAACTGCGAACAAGGTATATGATACACAATAACAAGTTAACAAAAATCAGAACAAACAAGCCCAACCAGATGCTTAATAACTGTAGAAAATTTCTAGTTAATAGCTCACACACAGTGAAACAAGCTAGCAAAGTATATCCAGACAATAGAAGTGCTATAAATAACTCTGAAATAAGCAAAAAACAGGATACTTAATGTTATATATCACAGATTAGTTGGCTCAAAGCCCTTCCTCCGACTTCCTCCGATTAGCTCAGTGTGAAATGACAGAAATACACAAAAGTTAGCTTCTTTAGTAAAAAAGTTGAAACCTGAAACAACTTTAAAAAAAAAGCTTGAAAGAACCAATGAGGTGCTAACTCAAAGCTGTAGTCCAGGCAACCCCAGTCAGCCAATGAACACAAACAATTCACTCTCACTGAAATGCTATATTGGCTTGAAGTAAGCTATGATGGCCTGGAACATGTGTTTAGACCCACAGCCTCTACTAACAAACAACTAGGCCTAAACCTCAGGCCTGAATATGGACAGTGCTACACTAGCAATACTACTTAGATAGAAAAAACTGCAGAACAGTTTAAACAGAAAACGGATCTAGCAGACTCTAGAGAATGCTTTTAACTGCGAACAAGTTAAATGATACACAATAACAAGTTAGCAAAAATCAGAACAAACAAACCCAACCAGATGCTTAACAAATGTAGAAGATTTCTACTTAATACCTCACACACAGTGAAACTAGCTAGCAAAGTATATGCAGACAATAAAAGTGCTATTAGTAACTCAAAAATAAGCAAACACAGGATACTTAATGTTAAATATCACAGATTAGTTGGCTCAGAACCCTTCATCAGACTTCCCCCTATTAGCTCAGTGTGAAATGGCAGAAACACTCTCAAGTTAACTCATAAAGTTACAAAGTTGAAACCTGAAACAACTTTAAAAAAAGCTTGAAAGAACCAATTAAGTGCTTATTCCCAGCCGTAGTCTAGGCTACCCCAGTCAGCCAATAACCACAAATAATTCACTCTCACTGAAATGCTATACTGGCTTTGGGTAAGCTAAGATGACCTGGAACATGTGCTCAGACAGACAGCCTCTACTAACAAACAATTAGGCCCAAAACACAAGCCTGAATATGGACAGTGCTATACTACCAATGCTACTTAGGTAGAAAAGAACTGCAGAACTGTTTAAACATAAAAATGATCAGGTAGACTCCAGAGAATGCTTTTAACTGCAAACAAGTTATATGATACACAATAACAAGTTAGCAAAAATTAGAACAAACAAACCCAGCCAGATGCTTAAAAATTGTAGACGATTTCTAGTCAATACCTCACACACAATGAAACTAGCTAGCAAATTATGTGCAGACAATAAAAGTGCTATTAGTAACTCAAAAATAAGCAAAAACAGGATACTTAATGTTATATATCACAGATTAGTTAGCTCAGAACCCTTCCTCTGACTTCCCCCTCTTAGCTCAGTGTGAAATGGCAGAAACACTCAAGTTAACTCATTACGTTACAAAGTTGAAACCTGAAACAGCAATAAAAAAAAGCTTGAAAGAACCAATTAGGTGCTTATTCCAAGCCATAGTCCAGGCAACCCCAGTCAGCCAATAACCACAAATAATTCACTCTCACTTAAAAGCTATACTGGCTTTGGGTAAGCTATGATGGGCTGGAACATGTGCTCAGACGCACAGCCTCTACTAACAAAGAACTAGGCCCAAAACACAAGCCGCAATATGGACAATGCTACACTACCAACACTACTTGGGTAGAAAAAAAAACTGCAGAAATGTTTAAACAGGTAAAGGATCAAGGAGATGATCAGGAATGCTTTTAACTGCAAAGAAGTTATATGATTCACAATAACAAGTTAACAAATATCCGAACAAACAAACCCAACCAGATGCTTAACAACTGTAAAAATTTTAGTTAATACCTCACACACAGTGAAATTAGCAAGCAAAGTATATGCAGACAATAGAACTGCTACAAATAACTCAGAAATAAGCAAAAACACAGGATACTTAATGTTATATATCACAGATTAGTTGGCTCAGAGCCCTTCCTCTGACTTCTTCCGATTAGCTCAGTGTGAAATGGCAGAAACACTCACAAGTTAACTTCTTAAGTAACAAAGTTGAAACCTGAAACAACTTTAAAAAAAGCTTGAGAGAACCAATGAGATGCTTACTCCAAGCCATAGTCCAGGCAACCCTAGTCAGCCAATGACCACAAACAATTCACTCTCACTGAAATGCTATACTGGCTTTGGCTAAGCTATGTTGGCCTGGAACATGTGCTGAGACACACAGCCTCTACTAACAAACAACTAGGCCCAAAACACAAGCCTTAATATGGACAATGCTACACTACCAACAGTACCTGCGTAGAAAAAAACTGCAGAAATGTTTAAACAGATACAAGATCAAAGAGACTCTAGAGAATGCTTTTAACTGCAAACAAGTTTTATAATACACAATAACAAGTTAACAAAAATCAGAGCAAGCAAACACAACCAGATGCTTAACAATTCTAGAAATTTTCTAGTTAATACCTCACACACAGTGAAACTAGCTAGCAAGGTATATGCAGACAATAAAAGTGCTATAAATAACTCAGAAAAATACAAAACACAGGATACTTAATGTTATATATAGCACAGATTAGTTGGCTCAGACACCTTCCTCCATCTTCATCTGATTAGCTCAGTGTGAAATGGCAGAAACACTCACAAGTTAACTTCTCAAGTAAAAAAATTGAAACCTGAAACAACTAAAAAAACTTGAAAGAACCAATGAGGTGCTTACTCCAAGCTGTAGTCCAGGCAACCCCAGTCAGCCAATGACCACAAATAATTCACTATCACTGAAATGCTATACTGGCTTTGATTAAGCTATGATGGCCTGGACCATGTGCTCAGACACACAGCCTCTACTAACAAACAGCTAGGCCCAAACCTCAAGCCTGAATATGGACAATGCTTCACTACCAACACTACATAGGTAGAAAAAACTGCACAAATGTTTAAACAGATAAAGGATCAAGGACTCTCTAGAGAATGCTTTTAACTGCACACAGGTTATATGATACACAATAACAAGTTAACAAAAATCAGAACAAACAAACCTAACCAGATGCTTAACAATTGTAGGAAATATCTAGTCAATACCTCACACACAGTGAAACCAGCCAGGAAAGTAGATGCAGGCAATAAAAGTGCTATAAATAACCTTTGAATTAAGCAAAAACAAAGGGTACTTAATGTTATATATCACAGATTAGTTGGCTCAGAGCCCTTCCTCCAACTTTCCCCTATTAGCTCAGTGTGAAATGGCAGATACACTCAAAAGTTAACTTAAGTAACAAAGTTGAAACCTGAAACAACTTTAAAAAAAGCTTAAAAGAACCAGTGAGGTGCTTACTCCAAGCTGGAGTCCAGGCAAACCCAGTCAGCCAATGACCATAAACAATTCACTCTCACTAAAATGCTATACTGGCTTTGGCGAAGCTATGATGGCCTGGAATATGTGCTCAGACACACAGCCTCTACAAACCAACAACTGGGCCCAAAACACAAGCCTGAATATCGACAATGCTACACTACCAACACTACTTAGGTAGAAAAAAAAACTGCAGAAATGTTTAAACAGATAAAGGATCAAGCAGACTCTAAAGAATGCTTTTAACTGCCAACAAGTTATATGATACACAATAGCAAGTCAACAAAAATCAGAACAAACAAGCCCAACCAGATGCTTAACAATTGTAGAAAATTTCTAGTTAATACCTCACACACAGTGAAGCTAGCTAGCAAAGTATATGCAGACAATAAAAGTGCTGTTAATAACTCAAAAAGAAGCAAAAAAAGGATACTTAATTTTATATATCACAGATTAGTTGGCACAGAACCCTTCCTCTGACTTCCACTTATTAGCTCAGTGTGAAATGGCAGAAAAACTCAAGTCAACTCATTACGTTACAAAGTTGAAACCTGAAACAACATTAAAAAAAAGCTTGAAAGAACCAATGAGGTGCTTATTCCAAGCCGTAGTCTAGGCTACCCCAGTCAGCCAATAACCACAAACAATTCACTTTCACTGAAATGCTATACTGGCTTTGGGAAAGCTATGATGGCCTGGAACATGTGATCAGACACACAGCCTCTACTAACAAACAACTAAGCCCAAAACACAAGCCTGAATATGGACAATACTACACTACCAACACTACATAGGTAGAAAACAAACTGCAGAAATGTTTAAACAGATAAAGGATCAAGGAGACTCTAGAGAATGCTTTTAACTGCAAACAGGTTTTATGATACACAATAACAAGTTAACAAAAATCAGAGCAAGCAAGCACAACCAGATGCTTAACAATTCTAGAAATTTTCTAGTTAATACCTCACACTAAGTGAAACTAGCTAGCAAGGTATATGCAGACAATAACATTGCTATAAATAACTTAGACAAATACAAAAAATAGAATACTTAATGTTATATATATATCACAGATTAGTTGGCTCAGACCCCTTCCTCCATCTTCCTCTGATTAGCTCAGTGTGAAATGGCAGAAACACTCACAAGTTAACTTCTCAAGTAAAAAAGTTGAAACCTGAGACAACTTTATTAAAAGCTTGAAAGAACCAATGAGGTGCTTACTCTAAGCTGTAGTCCAGGCAACCCCAGTCAGCCAATGACCATAAACAATTCACTATCACTGAAATGCTAGGCTTTGGCTAAGCTATGATGGCTTGGACCATGTGCTCAGACACACAGCCTCTACTAACAAACAACTACGCCCAAACCTCAAGCCTGAATATGGACAATGCTACAATACCAACATTACTTAGGAAGAAAAAAAAACTGCAGAAATGTTTAAACAGATAAAGGATCAAGGAGACTCTAGAGAATGCTTTTAACTGCAAACAAGTTATATGATACACAATAATTAGTTAATAAAAATCAGAACAAACATACAAAACCAGATGCTTAACAATTGTAGGAAATATCTAGTTAATACCTCACACACAGTGAAACCAGCTAGGAAAGTATATGCAGACAATAAAAGTGCTATAGATAACCTTTGAAATAAGCAAAAAATGGGTATGTAATGTTATATATCACAGATTAGTTGGCTCAGAGTCCTTCCTCCGACTTCATCCTTTTAGCTCAGTGTGAAATGGCAGAAACACTCACAAGTTAACTTTTTAAGTAAGAAAATTGAAACCTGAAACAACTTTAAAAAAAGCTTGAAAGAACCAATGAGGTGCTTACACCAAGTCATAGTCCATGCAACCTCAGTCAGCCAATGACCACAAACAATTCACACTCATTGAAATGCTATACTGGCTTTGGCTACGCTACGATGGCCTAAAACATGTGCTCAGACAAACAGCCTCTACTAACAAACAAATAGGCCCAAAACACAAGCCTGAATATGGACACTGCTACACCACCAACACTACCTAGGTAGGAAAAAAACTGCAAGAATGTTTAAACAGGTAAAGGATCAAGGAGACTCTAGAGTATGCTTTTAACTGCAAACAAGTTATATGATACACAAGTTAATAAAAATCAGAACAAACAAACCCAACCAGATGCTTAACAATTGTAGACAATTTGTAGTTAATACCTCAGACACAGTGAAACTAGCAAGCAAAGAATATGCAGACAATAAAGGTGTTATAAATAATTCAGAAATAAGCAAATAAACAAGATACTTAAAGTTATATATCACAGATTAGTTGGCTCAGAACGCTTCCTCTGACTTCCCCCTATTAGCTCAGTGTGAAATGGCAGAAACACTCACAAGTTAACTCATTAAGTTACAAAGTTGAAACCTGAAACAACTTTAAAAAAAAGCTTGAAAGAACCAAGTAGGTGCTTATTCCAAGCGGTAGTCCAGGCAACCCCAGTCAGCCAATAACCACAAATAATTCACTCTCACTGAAATGCTATACTGGTTTTGGGTAAGCTATGATGGCCTGGAACATGTGCTCAGACACACATCCTCTACTAACAAACAACTAGGCCCAAAACACAAGCCTGAATATGGACAATGCTACACTACCAACACTACTTAAGCAGAAACAAAACTGCAGAAATGTTTAAACAGATAAAGCATCAAGGACACTCTAGAGAATGCTTTTAACTGCAAACAAGTTATATGATACACAATAACAAGTTAACAAAAATCAGAACAAACAAACCCAACCAGATGCTTAACAATTGTAGAAAATTTCTAGTTAATACCTCACATACAGTTACACTAGCTAGCAAAGTATATGCAGACAATAAAGGTGCTATAAATAACTCAGAAATAAGCAAAAAAAAAAAAAAAACAGGTTACTTAATGGTATATATCACAGATTAGTTGGCTCAGAGCCCTTCCTCCAACTTCCTCCGATTAGCCTCATTGTGAAATGGGAGAAACACTCACACGTTAACTTCTTAAGTAACAAACCTGAAACAACTTAAAAAAAAGCTTGAAAAAACCAATGAGGTGCTTACTCCAAGCCTTAGTCCAGGCAACCCCAGTCAGCGAATGACAATAAACAATTCACTCTCACTGACATGCTATACTGGCTTTGGCTAAGCTATGATGGCTTGGAACATGTGCTCAGATGCACAGCCTCTACTAACAAACATCTAGGCCTAAAACACAAGCCTGAATATGGACAATTTTATACTACCAACTCTACTTAGGTAGAAAAAAAACTGTAGCAATGTTTAAACAGATAAAGGAGCAAGGAGACTCTAGAGAATACATTTAACTGCAAACAAGTTATATAATACACAATAACAAGTTAACAAAAATCAGAACAAACAAACCCAATCAGATGCTTAGCAATTGTAGGAAATTTCTAGTTAATACCTCACACACAGTGAAACTAGCTAGCAATGTATATGCAGATAAAAAAGTTCTAAAAAATAATTCAGAAATAAGCAAAGACAGGATACTTAATTTTATATATCACGTCTTAGCTGACTCAGAGCCCTTCCTCCAACTTCTGATTAGCTCAGTGTGAAATGGCAGAAAGACTCACAAGTTAACTTCTTAAGTAAGAAAGTTGAAACCTGAAACAACTTTAAAAAAGGGTACTTACGTATTATCGCAACCAGATTTTCGTGGTTGCGAAAATAGCATTCTTCAAGTCAAAGGAGGCCATGCAACACTGTAAAGTGTTATTGAAAGTCCTTATTACTCAGCAAAAAGTGTGGATTACTTTCAGGAAGACCAGCAGAATAAAGAAAATAAAAAATAAAGAAGCCTCTTCTTGATTTGCGTGCATTACAGATGCACGCTGTAATTGTCATGGCTGATATCATACACGCCGATTTCTGCAGGCTGCAAATAGGGTCTAAGAGCAAGTGTAGGAAAGTGTCCCTAAATTGTGTGGGTCAAATGTAACAAGTGTAATTGATTAGTAAAGAAACACAGAGCAGAAGTGATGAAGGATTTCACGGAAAGTAACCGAGCCATCAAGTACTGCTGTCAGTAAATAACGTTGTGCGTTCTTTTTCAGACTTCATCTCCTGAAGTTAACTTCTTAAGAATGAAAGTTGAAACCTGAAAAAAACTTTAAAAAAGCTTTAAAGAACCAATGAGGTGCTTACTCCAGGCTGTAGTCAGGCAACCCCAGTCAGCCAATGACCACAAACAATTCACTCTCACTGAAATGCTATACTGGCTTTGGCTAAGCTATGATGGCCTGAAACATGTGCTCAGACACACAGCCTTTACTAACAAACAACTAGGCCCAAAACACAAGCATGAATATGGACAATGCTACACTACCAGCATTACTTAAGTAGAAAAAAAATGCAGAAATGTTTAAACAGATAAAGGATCAAAAAGACTCAAGAGAATGCTTTTATCTGCAAACAAGTTATATGATACACAATATCAAGTTAGCAAAAATCAGAACAAACAAAACCAACCTGATGCTTAACAATTGTAGAAGATTTCTAGTTAATACCTCGCACACGGAGAAAGCAGCTAGGAATGTATATGCAAACAATAAAAGTGATATAAATAACTCTGAAATAAGCAAGAAAACAGGATACTTAATGTTATATATCACAGATTAGTTGGCTCAGAGCCCTTCCTATGACTTCCCCCACTTAGCTCAGTGTGAAATGGCAGAAATACTCACAAGTTAACTTCTTAAGTAACAATGTTGAAACCTGAAACAACTTTAAAAAAAGCTTGAAAGAACAAATGAAGTGCTTACTCTAAGCCGTAGTCCAGGCAACCCCAGTCTGCCAATGACCACAAACAATTCACTCTCACTGAAATGCTATACTGGCCTTGGGTAAGCTATGATGGCTTGGAGCATGTGCTCAGACACACTGCCTCTACTAAAAAATAACTAGTCCCAAAACACAAGCCTGAATATTGACAATGCTACACTACCAACACTACTTAGGTAGAAAAAAAATGCAGAAATGTTAAAATATATAAAGGATCAAGGAGACTCTAGAGAATGCTTTTAACTGCTAACAAGTTATATGATACACAATAACAAGTTAACAAAAATGAGAACAAACAAACCCAACCAGATGCTTAACAATTGCAGAAAATTTCTAGTTAATACCTCACACACAGCAAAACCGGCTAGGAAAGTATATGCAGACAATAAAAGTGCTATAAATAACTCAGAAATAAGCAAACAACAGGATACTTAATGTTATATATCACAGATTAGTTGGCTCAGAGCTCTTCCTCCGACGTCCCCCTCTTAGCTCAGTGTGAAATGGCAGAAACACTCACAAGTTAACTTCTAAAGTAACAAAGTTGAAACCTGAAACAACTTAAAAAAAAGCTTGAAAGAACCAATAAGGTGCTTACTCCAAGCCATAGTCCAGGCAACCCCAGTCAGCCAATGACCACAAACAATTCACTATCACTGAAATGGTATACTGGCTTTGGCTATGCTATGTTGGCTTGGAACATGTGCTCAGACAAACAGTCTCTACTAACAAACAACTAGGCCCAAAACACAAGCCTGAATATGGACAATGCTACACTACCAACACTACTTTGGTAGGAAAAAACTGCAGAAATGATTAAACAGATATAGAATCAAAGAGACTCTAGAGAATGCTTTTAACTGCAATAAGTTATATGATACACAATAACAAGTTAACAAAAATCAGAACAAACAAACCCAACCAGTTGCCTAACAATTGTAGAAAATTTCTAGTTAATACCTCACACACAGTGAAACTAGCTAGCAAAGTATATGCAGACAATAAAAGTGCTATAAATAACGCAGAAATAAGCAAAAAAAAAGGGCACTTAATGTTATATATCACAGATTAGTTGGCTCTGAGCCCTTCCCCTGACTTCCTCCTATTAGCTCAGTGTGAAGTGGCAGAAACACTCAAAAGTTAAATTCTTAAGTACCAAAGTTGAAAACTGAAAGAACTTTAAAGAAAGCTTGAAAGAACCAATGAGGTGCTTACTCCAAGCCGTAGTCTAGGCAACCCCAGTCAGCCAATGACCACAACACTATTCACTCTCACTGAAATGCTATACTGGTGTTGGCTAAGCTATGATGGCTTGGAACATGTGCTCAGACACACTTCATCTACTAACAGACAACTAGGCCCAAAACTCAAGCCTGAATATGGACAATGCTTCACTACCAACACTACTTAAGTAGAAAAAAAACTGCAGAAATGTTTAAACAGATAAAGGATCAAGGAGACTCTAGAGAATGCTTTTAACTGCAAACAAGTTATATGATACACAATAACAAGTTAACAAAAATCAAAAAAAAACAAACCCAAACAGATGCTTAACAATTGTAGAAAATTTTAAGTTAATACCTCACACACAGTGAAACAAGCTAGCAAAGTATATGGAGACAATACAAGTGCTATAAATAACTCAGAAATAAACAAAAAACAGGATACTTAATGTTATATGTAACAGAATAGTTGGCTCAGAGCCCTTCCTCCAACTTCCTCCAATTAGCTTAGTGTGAAATGGCAGAAGCACTCACAAGTTAACTTCTTAAGTAACAAAGTTGAAAGCTGAAACAACTTAAAAAAAAAAAGCTTGAAAGAACCAATGAGGTGCTTACTCAAAGTCATAGTCCAGGTAACCCCAGTCAGCCAATGACCACAAACAAATCACTCTCACTGAAATGCTATACTGGCCTTGGCTAAGCTATGATGGCCTGGAACATGTGCTCACTCACACCGCCTCTACTAACAAGCAACTAGGCCCAAAACACAAGCCTGAAATGGGTAATGCTATACTACCAACACTACTTAGGTAGAAAAAAAAAACTCCAGAAATGTCTAAACAAATAAAGGATTAAGGAGACTCTAGGGAATACGTTTAACTGCAAAAAGTTATATGATACACAATAAGAAGTTAAGAAAAATTAGGACCAACAACCCCAACCAGATGCTTAACAATTGTAGAAAATTTCAAGTTAATACCTCACACACAGTGAAACAAGCTAGCAAAGTATATGGAGACAATATAAGTGCTATAAATAACTCAGAAATAAACAAAAAACAGGATACTTAATGTTATATGTAACAGATTAGTTGGCTCAGAGCCCTTCCTCCGACTTCCTCCAATTAGCTTAGTGTGAAATGGCAGAAGCACTCACAAGTTAACTTCTTAAGTAACAAAGTTGAAACCTGAAACAACTTTAAAAAAAAAGCTTGAAAGAACCAATGAGGTGCTTACTCAAAGTCATAGTCCAGGTAACCCCAGTCAGCCAATGACCACAAACAAATCACTCTCACTGAAATGCTATACTGGCCTTGGCTAAGCTATGATAGCCTGGAACATGTGCTTAGACACACAGCCTCTAATATCACACAACTAGGCCCAAAAACAGAAGCTCGAATATGGACAATGCTATCCTACCAACACTACTTTGGTAGAAAAAAAAAAACTGCAGAAATGTTTAAACAGATAAAGGATAAAGGAGACTCTAGAGAATGCTTTTAACTTTAAACAAGTTATATGACACACAATAACAAGTTAACAAAAATCAGAACAAACAAACCCAACCAGATGCTTCACAATTGTAGAAAATTTCTAGTTAATACCTCATAAACAGTGAAACTAGCTAGCAAAGTATATTCAGACAACAAAAGTGCTATAAAATCTCAGAAATAAGCAAAAAAAGGATACTTAATGTTACATATCACAAACTAGTTGGCTCAGAGCCCTTCCTCCGACTTACTCTGATTAGCTTAGTGTGAAATGGCAGACACGCTAAGTTAACTACTTAAGTAACAAAGCTGAAACCTGAAACAACTTTAAAAAAAAGCTTGATAGAACCAATGAGGTTCTTACTCCAAGCCGTAGTCCAGGCAACACCAGTCAGCCAATGACCACAAACAATTCACTCTCACTGAAATGCAATACTGTCTTTGGCTAAGCTATGATGGCATGGAAAATGTGCTCAGACACACATCCTCTACTAACAAACAACTATGCCCAAAACATAAGCATGAATATGGACAATGCTATACTACCAACACTACTTAGGTAAAAAAAAAACTGCAGAAATGTTTAATCAGATAAAAGGTCAAGGAGACTCTAGAGAATACTTTTAACAGCAAACAAGTTATATGATACACAATAACAAGTTAACAAAAATGAGAACAAACAAACCCAACCAGATGCTTAACAATTGCAGAACATTTCTAGTTAATACCTCACACACAGCAAAATCAGCTAGGAAAGTATATGCAGACAATAAAAGTGCTATAAATAACTCAGAAATAAGCAAAAAACAGGATACTTAATGTTATATATCACAGATTAGTTGGCTCAGAGCTCTTCCTCCGACAACCCCCTCTTAGCTCAGTGTGAAATGGCAGAAACACTCACAAGTTAACTTCTAAAGTAACAAAGTTGAAACCTGAAACAACTTAAAAAAAAGCTTGAAAGAACCAAAGAGGTGCTTACTCCAAGCCATAGTCCAGGCAACCCCAGTCAGCCAATGACCACAAACAATTCACTCTCACTGAAATGCTATACTGGTCTTGGCTAAGCTATGATGACCTGGAACATGTGATCAGACACACCGCCTCTACTAACAAAAAACTAGGCCCAAAACACAAGCCTGAATATGGACTGAGCAATACTCTACCAATACTACTTAGGTAGAAAAAAAACTGCAGAAACGTTTAACTAGATAAAGGATCAAAGAGACTCTAGAGAATGCTTTTAACTGCAAACAAGTTATATGATACACAATAACAAGTTAACAAAAATCAGAACAAACAAACCCAACCAGATGCTTAACAATTGTAGAAAGTTTCTAGTTAGTACCTCACACACAGTGAATCTAGCTTGCAAAGTATATGCAGACAATAAAAGTGCTAAAATAACTCAGAAATAAGCAAAAACAGGATACTTAATATTATATATCACAGCTTAGTTGGCTCAGACCTCTTCCTCTTACTTCCTCCAATTAGCTCAGTGTGAAATGTCAGAAATGCTCACAAGTTAACTTCTTAAGTAGCAATGTTGAAACCTGAAACAACTTTAAAAAAAGCTTGAAAGAACCAATAAGGTGCTTACTCCAAGCCATAGTACAGGCAACCCCAGTCAGCCAATGACCACAAACAATTCACTCTCACTGAAATGCTATACTGGCTTTGGCTATGCTATGTTGGCTTGGAACATGTGCTCAGACAAACAGTCTCTACTAACAAACAACTAGGCCCAAAACACAAGCCTGAATATGGACAATGCTACACTACCAACACTACTTTGGTAGGAAAAAACTGCAGAAATGATTAAACAGATAAAGAATCAAAGAGACTCTAGAGAATGCTTTTAACTGCAATAAGTTATATGATACACAATAACAAGTTAACAAAAATCAGAACAAACAAACCCAACCAGTTGCCTAACAATTGTAGAAAATTTCTAGTTAATACCTCACACACAGTGAAACTAGCTAGCAAAGTATATGCAGACAATAAAAGTGCTATAAATAACTCAGAAATAAGCAAAAAAAGGACACTTAATGTTATATATCACAGATTAGTTGGCTCTGTGCCCTTCCCCTGACTTCCTCCTATTAGCTCAGTGTGAAGTGGCAGAAACACTCACAAGTTAACTTCTTAAGTACCAAAGTTGAAACCTGAAACAACTTTAAAGAAAGCTTGAAAGAACCAATGAGGTGCTTACTCCAAGCCGTAGTCTAGGCAACCCCAGTCAGCCAATGACCACAACACAATTCACTCTCACTGAAATGCTATACTGGCGTTGGCTAAGCTATGATGGCCTGGAACATGTGCTCAGACACAATTCATCTACTAACAAACAACTAGGCCCAAAACACAAGCCTGAATATGGACAATGCTTCACTACCAACACTACTTAAGTAGAAAAAAACTGCAGAAATGTTTAAACAGATAAAGGATCAAGGAGACTCTAGAGAATGCTTTTAACTGCAAACAAGTTATATGATACACAATAACAAGTTAACAAAAAAAAAAAAAACCCAAACAGATGCTTAACAATTGTAGAAAATTTCAAGTTACTACCTCACACACAGTGAAACAAGCTAGCAAAGTATATGGAGACAACACAAGTGCTATAAATAACTCAGAAATAAACAAAAAACAGGATACTTAATGTTAAATGTAACAGATTAGTTGGCTCAGAGCCCTTCCTCCGACTTCCTCCAATTAGCTTAGTGTGAAATGGCAGAAGCACTCACAAGTTAACTTCTTAAGTAACAAAGTTGAAACCTGAAACAACTTAAAAAAAAAGCTTGAAAGAACCAATGAGGTGCTTACTTCAAGCCATAGTCCAGGCAACCCCAGTCAGCCAATGACCACAAACAATTCACTTTCACTGAAATGCTGTACTGGCCTTGGCTAAGCTATGATGGCCTGGAACATGTGTTCAGACACACAGCCTCTACTAACAAACAACTAGACCCAAAACACAACCCTGAATATGGACAATGCTACACTACCAACACTACTTATTTAGAAAAAAAAACTGCAGAAATGTTTAAACAGGTAAAGGATCAAGGAGACTCTAGAGAATGCTTTTAACTGCATACAAGCTATATGATACACAATAAGAAGTTAACAAAAACCAGAACAAACAAACCCAACCAGATGCTTAACAATTGTAGAACATTTCTAGTTAATACCTCACACACAGTGAAACTAGCTAGCAGAGTATATGCAGACAATATAAGTGCTATAAATAACTCAGAAATAAGCAAAAAAAAACAGGATACTTAATGTTATATATCACAGAGTAGTTGGCTCAGAGCCCTTCCTCTGACTTCCTCTGATTAGCTCAGTGTGAAATGGCAGAAACACTCACAAGTTAACTTCTTATGTAACAAAGTTGAAACCTGAAACAACTTTTAAAACAAAGCTTGAAAGAACCAATGAGGTGCTTACTCCAAGCCGTAGTCCAGGCAACCCCAGTCAGCCAATGACCACAAACAATTCACTGTCACTGAAATGCTATACTGGCCTTGGCTAAGCTATGATGGCTTGGAACATGTGCTCAGACACACAGCCTCTACTAACAAAGAACTAGGCCCAAAACACAAGCCTAAATATTGACAATGCTACAGTTCCAACACTACTTAGGTAGAAAAAAAAACTGCAGAAATGTTTAAAAAGATAAATGATCAAGGAGACTCTAGAGAATGCTTTTAACTGCAAACAAGTTATATGATACTCAATAACAAGTTAACAAAAATCAGAACAAACAAACCCAACCAGATGCTTAACAATTGTAGAAATTTTCTAGTTAATATCTCACACATAGTGAAACTAGCTAACAAAGTATATGCAGACAATAAATTGTTATAAATAACTCATAAATAAGCAAAAAACAGGATACTTAATGTTATATATCAGAGAGTAGTTGGCTCAGAGCCCTTCCTCTGACTTCCTCCGATTAGCTCAGTGTGAAATGACCTTTCCTTTAATAAAAGTTTTTTTGTTAATAAGAAAGCTAAGATCATTTATTCAAACAAGTAAATGGGGAAAATAGAAAGGAAGTGAGTAAGTAGTACTAGATTATATTCTTTACTGCATTTGTATGTGTTTTGGAATGATGCGCTCAGATAGCAAGAAGTGGCTGCTTTTTAATAGGGGCAGTAATAACAACAAATATATATATATATATATATATATATATATATATATATATATATATATATATATATATATAAATGATAAAAAGTATTTATCAGTGCCAGACCTTGCTTATTAATGGATAGCAGCAGTATGGTAGGAAGAAGTGGAAGACAGATAATTATATGGCAGCATAGTATATTGTACAAGCTGTGTTGTAAATGAAAAATGTTGAGAAAGAATAGCTTGCCCAGTTCAAAAAATATAGGCGTGTATGAATCTTGTTAATCCTGTCAACAACACCATATTTTTCAGTTGGTTGATGTAAAATCCATATTCCGCTGAATAAAGTGAATCTTTGGTTCTTACGTATTAATGCAACCAGGAGTAAACGAGAAGGGATTTGGTCTTGGTTGCTTTAATTTCTGTTCAAAAGTTTACAACCTAATGAATGAAATTATAGTTTCATAAATGTGTACGTATTATTAAAGCAAGCAGGAACACGTTCTTTCACCTTTGCACTGAAACGACTGTTTTAAGTCGAAAACATTTTCCGTTATTACTGCAGATGTCATTTTAATGCAAAACAACTGCCTTCATTGACAGTTAAGTAAAGGAGCTGCTTCAACACAAATCTCTTTATGACATTTATTACTTCTTACAAGACATGAAAATAATAAGTGATTGGCTAGAAACCATAAAATAGGTTGGAACTGTTATTTTTATAGCTTCAAACATCTCTTGAGTAAATCAAGTAGTGCTGCCATTACATACACTGTTTATTGGCTTCTCACAAGTGATCGAAGAGGCCCTTCCCTGAGAGTAAAACAGTCATTTCAGTAATTGTGGAGAGGTACCCCAATGAAAAACAATTACCCATATTGGATAAAACAAAAATGGCCAGAACTGTTATGCCACATTATGAACCACAGAAAGCTACAGAAAATAAGCTACATTCCTACTTCTGCAAAATAATACATCCTCATCCATGTCCCTCTCACTGCAGCAAGGGCTGTACTGTGCCCATTCACTCCTGTGTTTGCAGGTAAGAGCGTACATAATTCAAGAAAGTAATACTAGCAAATGAAAAATGGTGATGGTTATTTGTCTTGTTTGTACATACAAATATAAGAACATCCTGACAGCGTGCAGACAATAATACCACAGAATTGTTAATTTACATAGGACAAACATGGCGGATTGCACTTTGTTGATAAACTATCGCAGGAGACATTTTTTTCACCTTAACAAAATCTGTTTTGCTGATATATTATGCAAGTAACATTTCCAAGACATGTACCCATTTAGTAAACTATAAGTTCACGGCATACATTGTAATCTTTCCAACAGAAATGAATAATTTTGCGAAGTCTGAAACATTTGTCTCCTGATTGCGTTAATACGTAAGTACTGAAACTTTTATGGAGACTGACAAGAGTTTTGCATTCTTAAAGCATACCACTTCATGTTTTCTTGACAAAGACAAATATATCCTTTTATCTGCAAGTGAGTCATTAATTTCCTTATCAATTGCTTTAGGCATACCATTTTCTAATTTGTTTTCAGATGAATGAGACTGTTAAGTTTCAGGTTTCTTCATGTATGTAAAATTTAATTTATGGCTGGCTAAATGATGATGGGATAAACAACAATTCATTTTTTGTTAACTGCTATGAACCATATGTTTGACCAAACAAAATTCTTTACACAAAAATAAAATTGTAGTAGAACTATGTGGCATCATTTTAAAGGTGGGAAAAAGCTACTGAGCTTTGTTTGCTGGAGTTTGTCAGTGATGACATCAGTGCCTATTTTCATGTTAGCAGTACATTTTCATGGTGAATGATGTGTCAGTCAGTGATAAGAACCATGTTAAAATGTTCTGTAGTTTCTTATATGAACCAGACATCATTTTGACATCTTATCTGTTTCTATTAGTGAGTATGCTGTTTCATAAGTAAAGTAACAGTTTAGCTCAGAGAGTTAAGACTGAGAGATGTTAATGAACTTCATCCTGTAGTTTTGAGTTTGATGCCTCACTTTACACTTACAAACCATGTGCCTCTGAGCAACTCACTTAACTAGAAGTTTCACTTATGCCCAGTGACCTTACCTATCTACATATTATTAAAATACAGCTATGCTGCTATACGTTTAACAGATACTACAGGCAGCAATCATGTCAGCCTTGCTTTTATATCAGTGTTGTCACATCCCTCAGCCTTGATTGTATCTGTGCCACTAACCTAGAAAACCTGATGTTGACACGATCAGGCTATTGTCAATATCAATGTGCAGGTACTCCACGACTATCGAAGCCAACCATCAACCAAAAAAGCAGAAAATCAGTAAAAAATGTTCTTATATTGAACAGCAAAAAAACTTTATTCCATGGGTTGTTAGCGCTTTCACGTCTACTCTGGACGCTTCTTCAGACAAAGTCTGAAGAAGCGTCCAGAGTAGACGTGAAAGCGCTAACAACCTATGGAATAAAGTTTTTTTGCTGTTCAATTGTCTAAATGGACTTGCACCAAGTAATTAATCCATGTTTCTGTCATTAAGGATTTAGATGAGTGTCACTGCTTGCTTCAGCTGATTTTTTTCCCTTATATTGATTGACTTTCTGGAATTCAATACTCCATCTGACAAGCATTCGCCATCTTGTTTTGGCAACTGTTTTCTTACCATTTTCAAATAAAGAGGCTGTTGATACCTCACATATGTTATTTTTTTTCCCTAGACCTTACCCTGTTTATTTTAGTTTTTATTTCCTCCACACCATTTTATTTATCTGTCCTTACTTATGTCACTCTCTGTGTCTGACTCTGCTTCTTTTAAGACATAATTCTTGTAATCTTGTGCAGTAGGATCATGCGCATGCCATGTATCGCATATATACATATGTACTATGTCCTATTATACAACGACCCACAATTAATATTCTAAAACGTGCACGCTGATTGGTCAGCATGCACGTTGTAAATCAGAGTTATACTAATTGAAAAAGATCCGGTCGCCCGGACCTTTTCCATTAGTATAACTCTTTTTTTAAAACAACGAGTTTAACATAGCGAGACAGCTTTAAAAAAAGTAACGGAGATCTTCCTATCTCTGTTGCTTTTTTTAAAGGTCTTTCGCTATGTTAAATGGGTTTAACATAGTGAGACGGCTTTAAAAAATGAAAAGGAGATTCTCCATTGCTTTTTTTAAAGCTGTCTCACTATGTTAGACTCCTTTAACATAGCGAGACAGTTTGTAAAAAGCAATGGAGATCTTGCTTTCTCCACTGCTTCCGCCTGCAGCTCTGACGTACTGCGTAAGCAAGGGCAGCAAGGAGGCATTATACAATTCTATTATTTAAGAAAAGTAATTATTTTTTTTCTTAAATAATGACATTGTATAATAGCAATAACCCACTTCTGGGTGTGGGTAATGCTGGATTTACCCACGGTTGCCTTTGTTTGCCACTCGGGCTTCGTCCTCGTGACCAAATCACACCAACCGTGGGTAAATCCAGCATTACTCACACCCAGGCGTGGGTTATTGCTATAGCATATAATTAGGATAGGAATCATAGCAAGTTCTAGGCTGCTGAATCTTGTGACCATTATGCCTTGTCAGTTCCCACCATAGAAAGTACCGCCTCTCTCAAGGAGGGCTAGTCCATTCAAGTTTGAGGTGAATTCATGAATACCTATCTAGTTGTCCAGGTTCATATTGAAGGAACATAGTGCATTATACTGCTTTATCTGCAGGGGACTCTATTTCAGAGGTGAGGGACATGCTGAGAAATGACTGTGTCTCTCTGCCTTATTTTATCAATCTCCTGAAGCAGGTTTAGAACCTTGTTCTGGTATTTGTGGGACTGTTTGATTTGTGAAGTCATAAGAGATTCTGGAGTACTAGGTCCCTAATTGCTCAGAAGGCAAGGCATAAGTCTGCTCTGAGGAAACTGTAAGACTCGATAAAACAGAGACAGCACTTCTAGTCTTTTCTGGTAACCTAGAGATTTTAAACCTTTGATCCTGTTTGTTAGGAACCTCTGGGGTCTTTCCAGTTGTTTGATATATCTGATGAGGTACATGCCAAAAGGGGCTTGTATCCTATAATTGGTTTGATTTAGTGTTGAATACTAGAGGACAATAACATCCTTAGAGCTGGATGATATCCCCTTAGCAATCAGATGAGCCCAGAAGAAGGATTTCCTGACAATGTTTGCAGCATTGTGATCAAAGAAGAGGGAATTAATACCTCAGGTTTCTTGGTCTCTATCTACACTTTCATTTTCAAGTAGGCATTGTCAATGCTATATGCTGGGGGAGGGGAGGGGGGGGGATTGTCTTCCAAATTCAACAATGCTGCATTTTTAAGCATTCACTGTAAGCCCATGTTCAATACATCAGTCATTTACAAGTGTGTGTAACTGCCGGAAGGCTTCTGAGTCACAGGGGAATTACCATTGCCTCTCAGATTGCAATCATCCTCATACTTGTCAGCCATAGGTCTCATTTTTTTTAATCTGTAGGTCAGGGAAGTAAAAGCAGTCTCAGCACTGAGCTCTGTGGGACACCTTTGGTCACCTTCATGTTCTCTGGCACCACTCCTGCCATCCACATGTGGGTTCTATATTTTAACCAGTTTGTTATCCATCTAGCCATATAAGGGTCTATTTGCAACACATTTAGTTTAATAACTATACTAGCAGATGGGGTGGTGTTGAATGTCTTGCCAAATCAAGGTAGGCTGTGTATATGGTGTGGCCTCTGTCAACAGTTTGTGTCGACTACTTGTAGAAGTTTATCAGATTCATTAGACAGGCTCTAACTTGTACAAACCACAGTGCTGTAGATCTAGCCTGATGAGATTTTTAATATTTATATTAATTAAGTCTCTTATAATGTGTTCTATGGCCTTGCAAATGAGACTTATCAGGCTGACAGGCCTACAGTTTCTGGGTTCGGCAGTAGGGACACCTCAATTAAATGGCATCAGCCACACTTGTGGGGCTGAGCTTGTAGCCAGGCTCAGGCTAAATAGCATTTGGAGAGGTTCCACCTTGGTATGTTTAATGCTAAGTGTGACTGAGCTTGTAGCCAGGCTCAGGCTAAATAGCATTTCGAGAGGTTCCTCCTTGGTATGTTTCATGCTGTTTAACAAACAGCCTGGTATTTTATCTGGTCCCATGCAAGAAGTGTTCTTAGCCCTGGGCAGCACTTTCAGTAAATGTTCTTTAGTAAAGAATGGGGGGTTGAGAGAGATGGGTATTGTAGAGCTTTGGATAGTGATACCAGGAGTGAAATTTGTACTAAATTTATGTGATAATGTATTGGCAATGTACATCATTTCAGTGTAGGATGTACCATTTAGTATGAGTTCTGTTTATTGCTGAGTGCTGTTCCTAGTTTTCTAATATAATTAAAGAAGGTTTTGTAATTGCCCTTGGCTTCAGATGCCAACCTAACTTCATGGACTACCTTATTAGATCTAGTAGTCTTTTTTAATTTCTTTGTTAAATTCCTAATATTTTCCTTGACATGGGTTCTTTAGATTTGTTGTATACTCTGAGTTTTTTCCTTCTATTGCAGATTTTATTGATGTTGGTGGACCACAAGGGTAGCCTGCTTTTAAATTTCCCATTGCATTTGGATTCAACAGTGGTATAGGGTTTGATTCCCTCAGTCCTCATTTGACTTCTGTGTGACCTCAAGCAAGTAATTTAACCAGACATTGTTCCAAGGTCACCCTTGAAAAGGGATTGCGGGGTTAAAAAAATTGCACTTTATTTTGCTTTTGCCTTTTCTTAAAAGTACTCAATTGTATTAATTCTGCTGCATTTATTACTGCTTGGTAGTAGCCTGATTAAATTGTAACTGTTATTTTAAGCCTTTTGGTTTAAGCACTTGGGCTTCAGACCAATTGTTTTACATTAAGAAGGTTTGTGGTCTGCACTGTTGTGGCAGGACAGGTAGCTCACATCCTTCTAAATTGGGAATTGCTGACTGAAGGCTCAGTGTCTGTTATTCTAAAAGTGTATTAGTTCTGGTTTAAGCACTTGGACTTCAGGCCAGTTATTTTACATTAAGAAGGTTTGTGGTCTGCACTCTTGTGGGAGGAGAGGTTAGATTCTGCCCTTCCGAGCTGGGAATTTCTGGTTAAAGGATTATTGTGCCTGCTTATTTGAACTGTTTCTTTCTGAAATTGGTGCACCTTGTTTGCTGTAGCATAGACTAAATTCAGGCATGCTGAATCTAGCTTTGTTTGTATAACTTGAGCACTAATCCAGGCCATCTTTTTTGGAGAAGGTTCCCCTGCACCATAGTGGCAGGAGTGTGCAGTTAGAACTTGTCTGATTGAAGACTGCTGGAACAGAACTCAGCTTTGAGCTTTTTTACTGGTTAATTGGGTAATTTGTTTAAATCAGTTTGCTCGTTTTCTATTGTTATATAAAAAATGCACTTTATTAATCTGTATTTACTATATTTGTGTTTCTTCCTAATTTATTGCATTTATTCTGCTGCATTTATTACTGCTTGTTAGTAGCCTGATTAAATTGTAACTGTTATTCTAAGCCTTTGGTTGAAGCACTTGGGCTTCAGACCAGTTGTTTTACATTAAGAAGGTTTGTGGTCTGCACTGTTGTGGCAGGACAGGTAGCTTACATCCTTCTAAGTTTGGAGTTGCTGATTAAAGGCTTAGTGTCTGTTATTCTAAAAGTGTATTAGTTCTGGTTTAAGCACTTGGGCTTTGGGACAGTTATTGTACATTAAGAAGGTGTGGTCTGCACTCTTGTGGGAGGAGAGGGTAGATTCTGCCCTTCTAAGCTGTGAGTTTCTGGTTAAAGGCTTGTGCTTGCTTATTTGAACTGTTTCTTTCTGAAATTGGTACACCTTGTTTGCTGTAGCAGCAACTAAATTCAGACCTGCTGAATCTAGCTTTCTTTGTATAACTTGAACACTAATCCAGACCATGTTTTTTGGAGAAGGTTCCCCTACACCCTAGTGGCAGGAGTGTGCAGTTAGAACTTGTCTGATCGAAGACTGCCGGAACAGGGCTCAGTTTTTTGCTTTTTATTGGTTAATTTGTTTAAATCAGTTTGCTCATTTGCTACTGTTATATTAAAAAAATACACTTTATGCATTGCTGCTTAGCTAGGGTTAAACTATTCCCGGCACCATAAAGTCTGCTGTTCAAATTTTCCCTTAGAACTAGCCAGTTTTTTAGTTTTAGCACTCAAATCTGTTTCGTTGAGCTCAGCACTTGTTCAGAACTCGTTGTAAGCACTAAATAAGCTACAAATTACTACAGCACTCAACTTTCCTCACTAGTCTACAGGAAAACAGTTTTTAGTACTTAATAAATAAGCACCTATCCAGGCATGTCTAAGGGTCAGATCCCGGTGATTTTTCCTGTCTACCTGATGAATCTGGGCATCTTGGGGCAATGCAGCAATTGCCTCGTACACAGACAACTCTCTCCTCCTACCACCCAACACTACAACCTGTGAGAGATGCACTTATAGCCAAACTGGAAGCAAAGCTCTCTTCACCCAAGACTGGACTAGACAGTCAAGAGGAGAAGGTAAATACTTGCACCACACTACACTCATCACATAGTCCCTCAAAACCTACACCACCAAAACACACACATAGCAAAACAAAACACACTCCTACATTTGCGGAGGCTCTCAACAAAAATCTGCTCAAGCAACAGAGACCTCCAAAGCAGAAGTGCATGCAGCCTCCAACCCCAACCACAACCCAAATGACACATAGCCCACAAACTCAGTGTGCCACTCAACCACAGCCCATAAGGCATAACAACGTACCCAACACTCTAGTCATAGATGACTCTATACCCAGGCACACTAATGTTCCACTTACCAGGCTAAACAAAGAGCAAGTTACTATCAGCTGCCTGTCAGGTGCCAGGATCCACCACATAATGCACGCACTCAGGTCACTCCACAACAAGTACAAATATGACTCTGTCATTATCCATCTTGGTGTGAATGACCTAAGACGTACCTCCCTGGACTACATGAAAGGAGACATGGAGGAGCTCTCCGATCTTGTAGCCCAGGCAGGTATGACCCTAGCCCTGAGTAGTATCCTGCCATCGCCCAGAATGATACTGCAGTGCAAGGACAAACTGATTGACTTCAACAATTGGCTAAGCTTCTGATGTCATTCTAAGGGGATCCAGTATCTGTCTGCCTGGGATTACATGATCGACAGACCACAATGCTTTGCCAGAGATGGCCTGCACTTGTCACCCTTGGGATTCTGGATACTGGCTAAGGCTCTTGCCACCCCTATAGTGCCTTTTTTAGGCAAGGTTCAAATGACAAATTCACCACCTTAACAGGTACAAGCAAGCAAAATCTGAGGGTAATGCTACTCAATGCTAGAAGTCTAAACCTCAAAATGCATTCACTTGTGGCACTCCTTAAAATGGAGAGCATCGACATCTGTGCAGTGACAGAGACCTGGTTCAAGGCTCCAGAGAGCACTCCTGCATTACCAGGCTATAATTTATACCACATCTTTCGGCCACCTAACCTGGACTGAAACACTAAAGGTGGAGGTGTGTCCATATTCATTAAGGATATCCACACCTCCAGGCTAGTTGCTCAGCATAATGCATCCGAGATTATCCAAGTGCAACTAACTCTGGGCAAGACCGCAATCCAAATTGTAACTTGCTACAGATCCTCCACTATGGCCCAGGATTCCCACTCCTCATTTCATGATACACTGGAAAATATTAGGGTACAACCCAACACCCTAATAATGGATGATTTCAACTAACCCACCATTAACTGAGAAAACTACTCATGCACCAACTCTTTTGCTAAACGTTTTCTGGAATTCATAAATTCCAATGCCTTGGATCAACTTATTCACACCCCATCAAGGGCAGCAATATCCTAGACCTGGTCATTACCAACATGGGCAACCGGTGTTTCACACCAGAGGTCAATTCCTTGTTGGTCAGATCCGACCACAAGCTAATCAGCCTAGACATCCACATCCTGCCCCCTCCCCCATTAGGGAAACCACCATAAAAAATTTCTCAAAAGCCAAATTCACCGTTCTTAAAACAGAAGTGGCAAACTTCACGACACCCATGCAGATGGACAATAGAGGTATGACTGCTGAATCCTACACAAATGCACTTTATAAGCACTTACAATAGTGCATGGATCGTGCTATCCCTAACAGAACCAGGATGCTATCCTCCAAAAAAAGGAAGCCAATCTGGTGGTCCCCTGCCATAAAGAAGCTCTACAACAGAAGAAAGAAACTGCTGCAAAAAAGAGTAAAATCCCATGACTGGATCAACTCCCTGGTCAGCCTCAGTAAGAAGCTGGAATCCCCTCATGAAATCCTCCAAAGCTAGTTATGAAAACAAAATCACCACTGATTCTAAAGGCAACCACAAAGCATTCTATAGCTATGCCAAGAATCTCAATGGCAACAATCAGATCTGCTCTGAGTTACAGCACAATGGCACTAAATATACAGAACCAACTGATATTGCCAACATCCTGACAGATAGGTTCAGTGCTAACTTTACCCCCCACCCCCTAAAGGGCCCATCACTATATCAGAAGAATGCAAAGTTCCTGTAATCACAGATGCACAGGTAAAAAACACACTCTCCAAAGCCAAGAACACAGCATCCATGGGACCTGACAACATTGCAGGCTGCATTCTACATGAACTACAGAATGAACTGGCACCCCACCTAAGCACCATGTTCAATCATAGCCTCATCTCAGGCTTTGTGCCCACTCAATGGCGCACAGCAACTGTTATCCCACTCCACAAAGGGGGAGCCACCATGGACCCCGGGAACTACTGCCCCATTAGCCTAATGAGCCTGGTCTGCAAGGCCATGGACTGTATCATCATGGAACTTACAAACAAAGACATTGGTAATCTCCAAACTCTGGACCCCACCCAGTTTGGGTTTGTAAAAGGCAGATCATGTCTCCTAAACCTGCTTGACTTCTTTGAAGCAGTCACCAAAGCTGTAGATGAGGGTAAGGTGGTTCACACAGCCTATCTAGATCTTGTCAAGGCTTATGATACCATCCCCCACTCTGGAATTATAGATAAACTCACTAAACTTGGTATAATTCCCTATGTCATAAGATGGATTGCCAACCAGCTCACTGACAGAACCCACACTGTGAAAGTAGCAGACTCCAAATCCGAATTCAGACCAGTGACAACAGGGTTCAGTCCTGGGTCCTCTCCTGTTTGGTATCTACTTTTCTGAAGTACAGGCTAACACAGAAGGTCTTTGGCTAATGAAGTTCGCAGACAACTGTAAACTAGGAGCCATAACTGAAACTCCTAACGATGTGGACATACTACAAAAGAGCCTCATTGAGACAGATGCCTGGTGTCAAAGCCATGGCCTCAAGCTCAAGGCCAAAAAGTGCATTGTCATCTCCTTTGGTAAAAACTCTGTACCCATGAGCTACCACATAGGTGGTAGTCTATTAACACCAAAAGTGTGATAAGAGATCTTGGGAACACAGGTGGACAGTAGTCTCTCCTTTGATAATCACATCATCACAGTAGTCAGGAAATCCTTCTACGTGGCACACCTCATCAAAAAAGATTTCTCATCCAGGAAAAAAGAGGTCATTGTTCCCCTCTACTCATCACTCATTAGACCCATTATAGAGTACAATGCCCCTTTTGGTATGTACCTCACAAGACATCTACAACAACTGGAAAGGCTGCAGAAATACCTCACAAAGGGGATTACCGGCCTCAAACAGATGCCATACGCAGACTGTCTCAAAAAACTCCAGCTTTACTCCATCACATATCACCTACTCAGAGGCGATCTCTGCCTAGCATACAAAGCTATGTCAAACCCAGAGCTGGTGGACATGCTCCACTTAAAGAAATCCCAATCCCTCCGAGCTACAGGCTCAAGGGACCTAAACCTTGTCACCACAATAAACAGAACATGCTGGAGGGATAGATTCCTGTCCCAGAGACTTCCCATACTCTGGAACAAACTACCTAGCTATATCAAACAAAGCTACTCATTAGCACTCTTCAAGAAAAATTTTGATGATTGGATGGGAAATAGGAAATTCACCCCGGGATCACCTCTGTGGCTCTGCTCAACAGGGTCACAGGAAAATCATTTTCTTGGGTAGCGAAAGCCAGGGTACCTTTTTGGCTAGGCTTGTATGGGCCCTAGAGCCAATAGCCTAGTACCTACCTATGAACCTGGTTAACAATGGGTGTTATTATTATTATTGTTATTATTATTAGATGTGGTCAACAATTACATTTATTTATGTTGGTATAAAACTGTTTTGGGAATTTAACTGCTGGGCTGATGTCTGGGGTGATGTAGGTATCAGCACATTTTGAGACTTCATCATAGAGTTTGAGGAGATTTGTGCACTTCAGGTTTTTGAATTTTGATGTATTGGTTTTGGTGGGGTTAGATATTTTGAAAGAAAAGGTTACTTTCTTATTGTTTTAGTAAATCAAAGAGGACGTTATTCATTGAGCTATGCCTGATGACACTATATTTGAAAGTAACAGGACAAGAATATTTTACTCTGTAATTGGAATAGTAACATTCTGGTCCATTGAGTTTTTATTTATTAAATCTAAAAACTTCTGCACATATCCTACATTGGCACTGTAGGTACTTCATTTAATTAATGATTAGTTAAAGTCTCCCAGAATAATGGATTTCTTATTTATGTGGAATTCACCCATCATATTTAGGAACCTAACATTAATTTCTGGGGTCATGGAAGATGTCCTGTAACAGGTGATAAGCTGATAGTTGATTTTGTTTAGTGTGAGATGGAGTTTGATAACTTCCATTTGATGGTCTCTGGGAATCCGTCTAGAGGTGAATTGTCTCTGGCAAATATAGACACACGACGACATTCGTCACTGAATCTGAAGGCATGGTAGACTCCTGACACTGGGCAGAGCCAGCTTAATTATGTCCTATTTTGATATTGATATATTTGCTATGATTGAATGTTGATTAACTGAACTTTACCTAAAAACGCACTATGGGGGAAGCAAGCTCTTTAGCAAGAATACAGAAGCCTTTGAATGAGAGGTGCAGACCATTCCTTGCATAGCAATTGGGGCTGTCAAGCATCTAATTTCAGACCAATGCATACTGTTTTCCCTCTAGAATGGCACCAATTATTTAGTCAATTGTTGAAGCCAATTATCCTTTCTTTATACCTATGCATCATTCATGGAGAAAGGAAGATTTGTCTCAGTATCAGGCTCTTGTATGCATTTGTGACATACATACACAGCACAGATATGTCTGTTTGCATCTCTCTCAGGGATTTTCTCCCTAGGTCATTCACCCCACATGCATAGTTATAGTTGTCTGCTGCAAGGGTCCATCTGAGATCCTGGCACCTGAAAGTTGAGTCACTGTCACACTGTCTTGTCCAGCCTAGTGAGTGGGAAATTTATATGTCTCATTAGAGAGTCACTAATCACTAAAGAATTTTTGTTTGTGGAGTGGTCTGGTATCATGGAATTGAGGGCCTTTGTCTCATAGTCATTTTTTGTTAAAGGTGAGATAGTATGTGATGCGATACTTGACTTAAATTTTTTGCTAAGACTAAATCCTTATAGCTCTAAGAGACTTAGGAAAGGATTTATTCACAGCATCAGCATATAACATTATATTATGTGTCAGGGTTGGGTGTATAGTTTGTGTGCGGCAGTACAATGCTCAAAGTCTATGTTTTTTGTGAGAGTTAAACCTCCATGTCTCTTAAATATTTGCACCTGTCACAAACAAAGTTATTTGCATATGTCAGAGTTTATTATCATAAGATAGTCGGTACACGTCTTTGGAATACCTAAAGCTATGAGGCTGGTAGCAGAGGGGAAACAAGCAGGCTGTACTTCAGTTTTGTCTGTTGTGAAGTAAAACTTGATTTGATTTTATAGAGTTGCATATCTTAAATAAAACAGAGATTTATGATCTATTAAGTTAGTTATTGGTTAAGAGGTGGGGTGTGTATGAATGTATGTATAGGTAAGTACATAATCTGGGTTTAAATTCTACTGTGATAAACCCAACTTGGAAATTTTACATAACAGAAGTCCTAAGTTTATTTGTAGCAGCTGTGAACCAAGTTTAATATGACTAATACAAGCTGCACAAAACATTTCATTTATAAGCAAATAATTACTACAGGATTTTAAAAGAGAACTGTGACCTAAATACAACTTTTCATCATTTCAGGGTGGATTTTCCTACCTACAAAATTATTATTATCCTGCCACATATAGAATAAAGCATCATCTAATTGTTTCTTGCCTTGTTTGACATTCTAGCTTTAACTGGCTTTCTCAGTGATACCACAGGTTCATAGCTTGTTACAAAGCATGAGTTCTAGGAGACCATTAAGAAGCCTAGCCCTGAAGTACAGGTATCAGTTCATTAATAGATCATCACTTTAATCTCTGTGCTAAATGCCAGACTAAAATGAATCCAAGTAGCTGGTAGTGGAATACAGCACCCAGTCTTTGCCCTTCCTGCATCAAGGGCAAATGTGTCAACTGTCATGTTATTACTGCCGAGCTTGTACTGTTCACATAAAATTGCAAGCTTCCTTTAAAAATGTTGTTGTTGTTTGTCTTTCGGCTTTTCCCGGTAAGGGGTCACCACAGTGGAACTCTGGTCCGCTAATGATTGGCAGTAGATTTTTACGAAATGCCAAGGTGCCAGCTCGATGCCCAACCCTCAACGAAGGTACGCCCATTTACGCACGCATGTCTTTCGAACGCTACCCAACCGCGGGGAGGACATGCAGACTCCACACAGAAGGCACTCCCAAGCCCAGCTGAGAACTGAACGGGAGAACCTCTTGCTGTGAGGTAACAACACTACCGCCGTACCACCGCTATCAATTACATAATATGACCCATCATGTTTATGATATCGGACCAAGGAAAAAGGTTATATAGTACTATTTCTAACCCTGTCATCTTTACATTGTATTGGTGCCAAATATCTTTTGAGTATCTTTAGTTACAAGATTAAAGTGAGGAAAAAGGGTAGCTTTTTGCCACAGATGAGTGAGAAGTTGACACTGGAATGACATGAAATATGATACTCTGGCTGACTGATGGAGTGAATGTGAGAAGAACACGAAGAAGAGGCATAAAACCTAACAAAGACTTACGTTAGTTTCAGCACTTCTGCAGCTGATAGAAATGGTCTATTACAGGAGACAAACCTGTGAGAGTCATTGGAATACATTTACTTATACTGCAACCACATGTTATGACAGTAAATAATAATTCTGAATGCTACCCTTCTAAGTCAATTGAGAGAAGATTGGATATTAAAATTCTAATTTCTAGGGCAAAGACTGTATTGTTAGAAAGCAAGCCTAGTCAGAACATGAAATCACATCAGTAAATTCACCCATGTTAAGTTACTTGGGGTTAGAACAATATATATATATATATATATATATATATATATATATATATATATATATGTGTGTGTGTGTGTATGCATATTGTTGTAACCTCAAGGATATATATATATATATATATATATATATATAGAGAGAGAGACACACACACACACACACACACACACACACACACACACACACACACACACACACACACACACAGGGAGAACAGAACTATACAATCACAAAACAGCAGATAAAATAAAATGATAATTAGCTCATATTATGCAGTTCAAAACACAGAAACTAATTCACACTCTAGCACAACAAATACAAGAATATCTAAGACAGGAGATGCAAGCAGCCTTATCAGTGACCTCTTTACAGTTCTGAAATCCTTTAGACGTCTAAATTAAATGGGAGCTACATAGCAGATAGAAATGCATTAATATTACAGGAATTTCTTCCTTTTTTACTACAGTCTTTCTACCTCCTCAGTTTTTTATTTCTTTAGTACTATAATTTCTGGTGACAGCAGAAACCACTGCCTCTTCTCCGGCCTTCTACCTCCTATACAACAGTCTAAAGGTGGCATGGCAAAATAACTTCTTTTCCACTTCTTATACTACAGACTCTGGTCAGCAGTGATAAAGTCATCTTCTTCTAGTTCCTTCTTAGACTCTAGGTCTTCTCTCTTATACAATAAACTCTGGTGGCAGTAGAAATTACCCCTCTTCCTTCTGCTTTCCCCATTCAACCTTGTCTTCCCTTCAGCTATTCTTTCCTTACATCAGTCTCGGGGACAGTTGAGTGTTACACTGAGCAAAACCAGACGCAATATCAGAACAGAAAGATACACAAGTTACAACCACTATCTGAGGGTTTCTTCAGTTCCAGAAGAGGATAATTAGTATTCCTGACTTGTGTAGCCCTTTTTACAGGTCATGCAAAGCAATAACCTGAAATGTATTTACATTTGTATACATACAGGTTCATTATCTTCTTCTTGTTTATTCCCCTCAGAAGTGCACTCATTCTGGTATCTTCACATCCCTTCTTGTCAGGGGCCTTCAGTAGTTTAAGCATTCAGCTGCTTCTTTGGATTTAAATTAAAATGTCATTAGCAAAAAAAAAAAAAAACTTCATGACTGATATTCCAGCCAGTATTCAGAACTCTGCTTATAATGCATGTATTCAGAAACAGATGTATTTTTTTATTATTTAGGGAAGCAATCTAATTATTTAACCCTTATATTACCATCTTTTGCTACTTTTCAGCTTTATACATTGCCCTGTAATTCCTCTTCTTTCACTTCTTCAAGATGAGAAATTATTTCTAATACTGAGCAATTGGTGGTGCTAATGCAGTTCTGTGATATTCAAAACCAGACCAAGCACAGCAGCACACGGAATATCAAAGGCCCAAGGTGGTAAAATTACAAGAAGCAGAAAAGAAGAAAACCCACTTGAGCCACCACAGCAGAAAACTAGAATTTATTATATATTGTAAAACAAGGATAAGTACTTTCAAGTCAAAAGACTCTTCCTCAGCTCTATAAATCACAAACATGCCATCTTTTAATTTAAAAATCAATTCCACCAATAAAAATCAACACAAGGGCCAATGCCCTCTCAATACAGGCTTGTTTCCTGTAAAAAAAAAAAAATCTTAACAATGTCATGCCACCATGTAACAGATGACTGTATACCATTTGACATTTTCATATTTCTCTAAATATCTTCACATTCAGGTAACACAGACAAAACTGCATAGTCCCATATGAAAGCTCACAGCTTCATGAAGAAATTCCCGCTGGCAGTATGTGTCTTGCTTGAATGGTTTCTGAGATATTATAAGCTGCCTATACAACATTACAAAATTAATATTCACTGCTTGTATTTTTGCTTATAAAATCCAGTTTAAAGTATCAAACTGCATGGATACCACTATTGTAAAGATTAATTTATCCTGAATAGTTTGCCATTTACAGTTTTCTAGTAACACTTACAGTTCCTGAGATATTTATTTATTTTACATTTGTTATATGAATATTATATTTGTTATATGAATATTTGGTTGAACTGTAACATAAAAACTTCATTTTTAAAGGGCTCAAGCCACACTCACTGGGAGTTAAAGTTGCACTGTCAAAAGAGCTGTACTGGAGGGAATGAGTTAAAAGGGTGCATGAAGGTGTACACTGCTTTGTCAACCAGAGTTCATTCACCTCTTACTGTGATGGTTTTCTTAATGGCCAAATTGGATTAGTACAAGTACTTTCCTTTTATTACCACCACTTACCTTTCCCATTTCTAAATAGCCTTCTGAGGTATCTTATGGTACTTCTGCAAGGATGGCATTTAACTGAAGTAATTCAATCAGTTTTACCAAAATCAGTGCTTGTGTCAACCCAGAAAACTAATTACCATTATGCAGATGTATCTGCCATAACATCTCCTGAATGTACACTACAGACAGAGAACCCATCAGCAGATATTTCAGTACAGACATCTGAATGTCTGTCTTTCTACAGCATATTGTTCTCTAAGTCCACAGATATTCTCATGTGTCCTAAAATATTCATACCCAGAAATTTAACTGTTGATTTGGCATTCACCCAGTAGCTACATATAGTTCCCCTTCCCAGAGAACCATCAAGTTGTTTAAAACATATGGGATTCTGGACTGTTTTGTTCTGATATATCTTCGCATAAAACCCACTAAAGCAAAGACAGTTTTCTTTTCATTCAGAACTGGTTTGAGTAATTTCCCTGACACTAAAACAGAAGCTCCTTTGTATGTTAAAATATCTGCCATGTCACTCTTGCAATTCTTCCCTGTCCAAAAAGTTGTCTGTCCTTGCCCAGGGAAAGAGATATGAGGCAAAGTGTGTGTGTGTGTGTGTGTGTGTGTGTGTGTGTGGGGGGGGGGGGTTCACCCTTTCAGGAGTCATTCTATACTACATGTACAAAGACACAGAGTCAGTTTCTAGGCTATAAACACTGTCGGGAAGAGAATCAGTTTTTCCATTAACTACACAGCTTGTACTGCAGAGGTGCATACAAAGTGTCGGCATTTTCTTTCCATGGTTAAGAGCAACTATCTTCTTGTTGTTGTTCCTCCATGGGTCGGTCAAATGTTCATCTTTTAATGGTATGGATAGAACAACTGCTTCCTATTGTTTTGCTGCATTGACTCTTTATAAACCATTATAGGCTTTATACAAATGTTTTACTTGACACTCATTTGACGTTCTACCCATTTTCATGAGCTACCTTATCTGTAGTTTCTCAGCATACCATTAAGGAAATCTTTTTAGAATGCCCTTCTTGTTTATAGACACAAATAAAAGCTTTTTTTCTGCTTCCACACAAATTCCAGTGGCATAGCAGACTGTCTTTCATACGTCCAGCCTTGCCTCATCTTTGGTCTGCTGCTTGTAAATACAAAACCCATCATCATATTCTGCTGTTCTAATTCTAACTGCAATGCCCTTCAATGTTGTTCTATGAGCCGCAGAGCTCAGACCATACTTACAGCTTTTTCTAAAGCCTGTAACTTAATGGCATTGTGCAACCCAGGTATCTTTTGCATAAATTGCAAAGCATATGTTTCAAAAGCTGACTGTTCAAATCAGCAGGATCTTTATTACATAGTAAACACCAGGTAGTTATATACTGATTTCCAACTCCCACTATTTCACTATTTTGTTTACATGAAAAGCATCAGGCAGCGTGGGCATATGGATTTAACACCTAATACCATAAAACAATCTCGGTCATCCCAGATTAGTATCACATCTAGGAGCCTCATCAACTTCCACTCATCAGAGACTTTATTAATCCAATTTTTCATGAACCAGGGTAAAAAAAAAAAGAAATGTCTTGTTTTTCATTTCCCACCACTCCTCAGTTACTGTAATACTGTATAAAACAGCTTTCTTGTGACCTGACACTGGAATGTTCATCAGCAGTTTTGTTTCTTTAGTATCCTGCTGACAAAGAGTCTCTTTTCAGCAGGAACCAGATCCTGCTCTGCCCCTAGCCCTATTGGCATGGCCCTGTCTGAAGATTCAGCAAGGCTGTCATTCTTTTTGCATAGTTTTAGCTCTGTTTTATATATTCTGTACACTATGACTCACCTTTTTCACTCCCTTACAATTTTCATGCCAAAGAAAAAAAATCACTGCACTCTCTCATGATGTTCCATGAAAAATCATTTTAATTTAATTTAGTATAAAACATTGCATAGTGTCATGTAACAATTCCAATTGGCTTCAAGTACAGTGGCTGAGCAGTCTTTATGTTCATAGGTTCATAGGTAGGTACTAGGATATTGGCCCAAGGGAATAAGTAAGCCTAGCCAACAAGGTTCCCTGGCTTATGCCACCCAAAAAAGCTAATTTCCTGTGCCCCTGTCGAGCAGAGCCACATAAGTGATCCCTGTGGTGTATTTCCTATTTCCCATCCACTCATCAAGATTTTTCTTGAAGAGTGCTAATGAGGAACTTTGCTTGACATAGATGGGTAACTTGTTCCAGAGTATGGGAAGTCTCTGGGACAGGACTATATCCCTCCAGCATGTCCTGTTTATTGTGGCGACAAGATTTAGGTCCCTAGAGTGTGTAGCTCATAGGGATTGGGATTTCTTTAGGTGTAGCATGTCCAACAGCTCTGGGTTTAATATAGCTTTGTATGTTAGGCAGAGATCTCCTTGGAGTAGGTGATATGCTACAGAGTAAAGCTGGAGTTTTTTGAGATGATCAGTGTAGGGCATCTGTTTGAGGCCAGTAATCCTCTTTGTGAGGTACTTCTGTGGCCTTTCCAGCTACTGCAAATGTCTTGTGAGGTACATTCCAAAAGGGGCATTGTACTCTATAATGGGTCTAATGTGTGCCGAGTAGTGGGGAACAGTGACCTCTTTTTTCCTGGATGAGAACCCTTTTGTGATGAGGTGTGCCACATAGAGGGATTTCCTGACTACTGTGGCAATGTGATTATCAAAGGAGAGACTACTGTCCACCTGGGTCCCAAGGTCTCTTATCACACATTCGGCATTAAGTAGACTGCAGTTTATGTGGTAGTTCATGGGTACAGAGTTTTTACCAAAGGGGATGACAATGCACTTTTTGGCATTGAGCTTGATGCCATGCCTCTGACACCAGGCATCTGTCTCAGTGAGGCCCTACTGTAGGATGTCCACATCATTTGGGGACTTGACTATGGCCCTTAGTTTGCAGTCATCTGTGAACTTCATTAGCCAGAGGCCTTCTGTGTTAGCCTGTACTTCAGAGAAGTAGATACCAAACAGGAGAGGTCCCAGGACTGAACCCTGTGATACTCCACTTGTCACTGGTTTGAATCACACTGTTAAGTCCCAGCGTGCGTTTGGGCTCATGAATTTATTTTAACAACGCATATCTCTATGTCATATCATGCTCATTAATTCGTTTTAACAGTATACAGTCTATGTCCCTATCATGCTATGGGCTCACAAACTTGTTGTATAGTCTACGTCCCAATCATCCAGTGGGCTCATGAAGTTGTTTTAACTTTACAGTCTACATCCCAACCATGCAGTGGGCTCATGAACTTGTTTTAACTTTACAGTCTACGTCCCAAGCATGGGTGGGCTCATGAACTTTTTAACTTTACAGTCTACGTTCCAATCATGTGGTGGGCTCATTAACTTGTTTTAACTTTATTTTTAGCTTTTAACTTTTCCTTTTCTTTCTTTCATGCATTCATACATTGACAGAATAAAAACATCTCTCATACTTCTTACCTTTCAAGCCTGAGGGTACCGCCCTCGACACAAGGCACCTCATTGTGTTAATTTGTCCTTTACTGTATGTGCACATACATTTACTATACTCATTTACTGTGGGGTCATCCCACTATTACTTGTATATCTTACAACCACTCAAACAAAAACACAGTCATGCACTTATACTACAAACACAGCTGTGCACTTATTCTACAAACACAGTCATGCACTTATACTACAAACACAGTTATGCATTTATTCTCCAAACACGGTCATGCACTTATACGACAAACACAGTTATGCATTTATTCTCCAAACACGGTCATGCACTTATACGACAAACACAGTTGTGCACTTATTCTACAAACACAGTCATGCACTTATACTACATTTTGCTAAAATTTTGTAAAAGAGAGAGAGAGAGAAAAAAAACACAAACCAACCCTTTTCCCTTACAAAACAATTTCCCTTCCAAAGCTGGTATGTTTGCACACCCTGAATAGCTGCACATCGGAGTATCTGACTATTCCATACAAAGCAGCGTGGAATTCACAGAAAATCTGTGATGGGCCCTATTCCAGAAGTGCCGCGCAGCAATACCAAAGTTCAGATCCAGAGAACGGCACCAAATTGTTATAGTCATAAATAAATAACATTAAGAATTTACCTTATATGCCTCTAGTCACGAACAACACTTCAGGATGTACAAACAGAAATGTTATTCTTACAGTGCTGGGAGTTAATCTTCATAATTCTTCTTGAAGGATTCTCACTTTACATACAAAAACTGTAATTTTATATATTTTCTTATCAAACTGCTCATGCAATTTCATGATGTTGTAATGACTGTGTCCTATAGAAAACTTTGCAAATGTTCTCATCCCCCATGATTTTCACTTTAGACTTCACGTGAACACCTTCCTGTACATGATTCACCTGCTTCCAAAGAGTCTTGTTTCTGACCTTGGATGTTTCAAACCTGCTCTAGCAACAATGCACTCTTAGCCTGAAGGAGTCAGGCTAACAAATTCCTTTTTGTAATAACTACGTGGCCCACTTCATGCAACACATACTATTCTCTCTTATTATATACTAAAAGAATGCAGTTTAAAAGACAGCAATATTGTGGCTTAAGAAGCTGTATTTTTCCCAGCCCTACATACAAAGTATATTTGCTTTTTAACAATCATATTATAGCATCATTAATAAACTGAAATGAATATACATTTTAATATGCTGTTCTTGTCCCATAACCCTCTCCATAAAGGGGGAGAAACTACAGACCCTGGGAACTATCACCCCATTAGCCTGACAAGTCTGATATGTAAGGCTATGGAGCGCATCATCGTGGACCTGCTCAACAAAGATATAGGCAATCTCCAAACTCTTGATCCCACTCAGTTTGGCTTTGTCAAAGGGAGATCCTGCCTGCTGAACCTGGCTGACTTCTTTGAGGCAGTCACCAAGGCTGTGGATGAGGGTAAGGCAGTGCATACAGCCTACCTCGACCTGGCCAAGGTCTTTGATACCATTCTCCACTCAGGTATCATTGACAAACTCACCAAACTAGGCATCAATCCCTATATCACTAGGTGAGTTGCAAATTGCCTCACAAACAGGACCCACAGACTGAAAGTAGCAGATTCCAAGTCAGACTGTCGACCAGTCATGAGTGGAGTCCCACAGGGCTCAGTCCTGGGCCCTCTCCTGTTTGGCATCTATTTCTCAGAAGTCCAGGCCAACACAGAGGGACTCTGGCTGTCCAAGTTCACAGATGACTGAAAGCTGGAGTCATTATTAACTCCCCAAGTGATGCAGACATCCTACAAAAGGGCCTCATTGAGACTAATGACTGGTGTCGGAACCATAGCCTTAAGCTCAATGCCAAAAAATGAGTTATCATTCCCTTTGGAAAAAACGTAGTTCCCACTAATTACCAAGTTGATGGGAGCCCACTGAACACTGAAGGGGCCATAAGCAACCTGGGCATCCAGGTAGACAGCAACCTCACCTTCGACCACCACATTGCCACTGTGGTCAGAAAGTCCTTCTATGTGGCACATCTCATAACCAAAGGTTTCGCATCCAGGAAGAAAGAGGTCATCATCCCTCTCTACTCATCCCTCATTAGACCAATCATTGAGTATAATGCCGCATTTGGCATGTACCTTACCAGACACCTTCAACAGCTGGAGAGGCCACAAACATATCTCACAAAAAAGATCCTAGGCCTTAAAAACATGTCCTACATGGACCGACTCAAGAAACTTCAGCTGTTTTAAGTCTCTTATTGACTACTTAGAGGTGATCTCTGCTTAACTTACAAAGCCATGTCTGACCCAGCCCTACTTGAAATGCTACACCTAAAGAAATCCCGATCCCCCCGCACCACATGCTCCAAAGATCACAACCTCATTACCACAATCAATATAACATGCTGGAGGGACAAGTTCATCACCCAGAGACTACCCATATTCTGGAATAAGCTTCCCATCCATGTCAAGCAGAGCACCTCACTGGACCTCTTCAAGAGAAATCTTGACAAGTGGCTGGGTAACAGAAAGTTCACCCCAGGGATCACTCCAGTGGCTGTACTGGATAAAGGCACTGTGAACCAACATTGGGTGGCACAATGCCAGGGCATCTTATGGGCTAGGCTTGTAAAGGCTCCAGGGCCATTAGCCTAGTACACACCTATGAATCTAAGAACCTACACACACACACACACACACACACACACACACACACACACACACACACACACACACACACACACAGTGGTAATTACAGTAACACACGATTTAGAAATTTGGGGAGAAGCCTAATATTGCTAGTGGCATTTAGTGTCCTATAAACTTCTCAGGGGTGATCTATGCCTTATCTTTTGGTCCATTAGGGAACTGGCAGTCCAAGACCTCTTATATGTCCACAAAAAAAAAAAAAAAAAAAACAATCCACTGAATGCTAGGACCCAAAAACTGAACCTGCTTCAGCAAATAACCAAATCACATTGGTGAGACAGATTCATCATGCAATAACTACACGTTCTCTGGAACAAACTTCCATTCCAGGTCAAGCAATAAACTTACAATCTTTATTTAAAAAGAAGTTAGACAACTGAATAAGTACTCATAAATTCACTCCCAGCAAAACTGGCCTGTTGCACATTGAAAAAGGGGGTATGGTCTAAGGGTGGGTACTGGCAAGGAGTTAATAGCCACATGGCTGCGTTATCTTGTATTTTCTATGATTCCTTTGATTATTGATACCCTTCTTTAGTGTGCTTGCTACAATAACTTCAGAACACCTCTGTAAGACATTTTAGCAAGATGGAGGGAAGAATCACAGGAAACACTGGCACATTTCTTTTGCTTTATTTATTTCATTTTGTTCATAGGTTCATAGGTTCATAGGTTCATACTAGGCTATCTGCCCGAGGGCATTTATAAGCCTAGCCCATAGTTTTGTGGCTTACGCCACCCCTTTAGTTTGGAGAAACTATGCCCATTATTTTGCTGTGCCTCTGTCGAGCAGTGACACTGAGGTAACCCCTGGGGTGTATCTGCGATCTCCCATCCATTGGTCAAGATTCCTCTTGAACAAGGCCAGCGAGGTGCTCTGCCTCACATAAACCGGGATTTTGTTCCACAGCATAGGGAGTCTTTGGGTGATGAATCTATCCCTCCAGCACGTCCTATTAATAACCGTGTCGAGGTTTAAGTCTCCGCCCTTGTGGCTCTGAGGGATCTAGATTTTTGAGATGAAGCATGTTCATCAAATCTGGGTTTGACATGGCCTTGTATGTCAGGCATAGGTCACCTCTGAGCAAGCGGTAAGCAACTGAATATAACTGGAGTTCTTTCAGTCGGGCAGCATAAGACAGATTTTTGAGACCCTTTATCCTTTTGGTGAGGAACTTTTGTGGCCTTTCCAGCTGCTGCAAGTGTCGGGTCAGATACATTCCGAATGGGGCATTGTACTCGATCATTGGTCTGATGAGTGATGAGTATAGGGAGACTATGACTTCCCTTGATCTAGATGTGAATCCCTTCATGATAAGGTGGGCAATGTAGAAGGTCTTCCTAACTACTTTAGCAATATGAGTGTCGAATGAAAGGCTACTGTCAACCTGGGTTCCCAGGTCCCTAATAACTTCTTCTGTGTTCAGGGATTGCCACCTATATGGTAGCTAGGGGTAACCTTATTTTTCCCGAAGGGTATGACTATGCATTTCTTGGCATTTAACTTTAGGCCATGGCTCTGGCACCAGTTATCCATTTCTGTGAGACCCTTCTGAAGGATATCTGTGTCGGATGTGTTTTCAACTACGGCCCAGTTTGCAGTCATCTGCAAACTTTGTCAGCCATAACCCTCCTGTGTTTGCTTGTACTTCAGAAAAGTAGATGCCAAACAAGAGTGGGCCCAGGACTGAGCCCTGTGGGACACCACTTGTGACAGGCTTTGAGTCTGACATGGCGCCAGCAACTCTGACCCTGTGGGTTCTGTCATTCAGCCAGTTTGCAACCCATCTTGTAATGTATGGGTTTACATTTAAGTTGATGAGTTTTTCAATGATACCCGAGTGAGGTATTGTATCAAAAGCCTTCGCCAGGTCTAGGTAGGCTGTATGGACTGCCTTTCCTCGTCAATGGCCTTGGTGACTGTTTCAAAAAGTCAACCAAGTTTAGAAGGCATGATCTGCCTTTGACAAAGCCAAACTGGGTTGGATCCAAAGTCTGCAAGTTCCCTATGTCTTTATTTATGAGATCCATTATGATCCTCTCCATGGCTTTGCAGATAAGGCTTGTCAAGCTAATGGGACGGTAATTTCCAGGGTCGGTGGAGGCACCGCCTTTGTGGAGTGGGACCACAGTCGCTGTGCGCCACTCCTGGAGTGCGTATCCGGAGGTGAGACTAAGATTAAACAGCTGTCCTAACTGTGGGTTTAATTCCTCGTTAAGTTCATGGAGCACACAGCCGGGGACACCATCAGGTCCCATGGATGCTGTGTTCTTTGCCTTGGAGAGCAATTCTCACCTGGGCGTTAGAGATGTTTGGGGGCTACAATCATTTGGTATAGATATCTCTCCTTTAGGGGAGGGGAGAAGTTTGCACTGAACCTTTCAGCCAGTATGTTGGCAATGTCTGTAGGATCAGTAATCTTCACATCATTTTGAACTAATTCTGAGCATATCTGGGAGTTTCCTCCTAGGTTTCTGACATAGCTAAAGAATGCCTTATGGTTGTCTTTAGAGTCCTTAGCTATTTTTTTCTCAAAATTAGCTTTGGATGATTTTATGAGAGCTCTTAGCTTTTTACTTATAGTGATCAGCGGTGTCTTACCTTTTAAGGATTTTGCTCTATCTTGTAGTAGCTTTCTCCTTTTGTTGTAGAGTTTGTTTATGGCTGGGGTCCACCAGACTGGACGCTTGCCTTTGGTACAAAGAGTCTTTGTTTTGCTTGGGATTGCCTGATCCATGCAGCCCTGCAGGTGCTGGTAGAAGGAATTTGTAAGTGATTCAGCGGTTTGAGTAATGTTAACCGCCGGCTCAGGGGCCTTAAAGGAGACCACACTAGTCTTTAGAAGTGTGAAGTCGGCTTTCGAGAAGTTCTTTACTGTGGTCTTTTTCATTTCGGGTGGGGGCGGGATGAGGACCTCCAGGGAGATTAGTTTGTGATCAGATCTCACCAGTGAGGGGTATACTTCCGGCGTTGAACATTCTGCTCCCATGTTCGTGATGATGAGATCAAGTATGTTTTCTCCTCTTGTGGGGATGGTGACTAGTTGTTCCATGGCATTTGAGTTTATGAATTCCAGGAACTTTTGGGCTAGAGTGTTTGGGCTTGAGTAGTGTTCCCAGTCTATATTAGGGTAGTTGAAGTCACCTAGTATGATGGTGTTCGGAGATACATTTATCCCCTCCAGTGTTTTCATGAAGGCCATATGAGGTTCCTGAGTTTGCGAGGGTGGCCTGTAACATGCTACAAATTGCAGAGCAGTCTTGCCTGTGGTTAATTGCACCTGGATGGTTTCCGATGCATCGTGCAATGCCACCAATCTTGAGGTGTGGGTGTCCTTGATGAATATAGATACCCCTCCTCCTTTCTTGGTATTGTCCAGGTTTTGGGGCCGGAACGCATGTATGAGGTAAAACCTGATAGTGCTGGGGTGCTCTCAGGAGCCTTGAACCAGGTTTCTGTCACAGCACAGACATCGATGTTCTCCATACTGAGAAGGGCCTCGAGTGCGTGCATCTTGAGGTTGAGACTTCTGGCATTGAGCAGCATTACCCTTAGTTTTTTTTCTTTGTTTTGTTCTAGGGTGGTAGGTTTAGAATTTGAGGCTTGCCTAAAAAAGGCACTATGGGGGTGGCAAGAGCCTTTGCCAAAATGCGTAATCCCAGGGTGACAAGTGCAAGCCGTCCCTTGTGAAGCAGCGTGGCTTGTCCAGCATGTCATCCCAGGCAGACAGACATTGGATCCCCTTTGAATGACACCAGAGTTTAAGCCAATTGTTAAAGCTGATCATCTTATCTCTGTATTGTGGCATCATTCTTGGTGAAGGTAGGATACTGCTCAAGGTCAGGGTCATACCTGCTTGGGCTACATAATCAGAGAGCTCCTCTATGTCTCTTTTCATGTAGTCCAAGGAGGTACGTCTCAGGTCATTAACACCAGCGTGGACAATGATTGAGTCGTACTTGTACCTGCTGTTGAGAGACCTGAGTGCATGCATTATGTGGCGGATTCTAGCACCCGACAGACAGCTTACTGTGACCTTCTCCTTACTCAGTCTGGTGAGCGGGACGTCAGTGTGTCTGACTATGGAGTCACCAATGACTAGTGTGTCTGGCATTGTGTTTGGCCTTAAGGGCTGTGACTGCTTGACACTCTGACTGTGTGGTCTATGTGTTGCAGGTGTTGTGTTCTGAGGTGGTAGTTGTTTGGGTGTCTGCTTTGGTGGCCTCTGCTGTTTTGGTAGATTTTTGATCAGGGCCTCCAAGTATGTCTTTGTGTGTTTATGTGTATGATTTGAGGTTGTGATGGTATTATGTGAGACTGGGTCTATAGTGTGTGTGGTTACCTTCTCCTCCTGTCTGGTCATGCCAGTCCTATGTTGAGAGAGCTCAGCCTCCAGTTTGGCCGTATAGTTGCATCTCTCGCATGTATTTGTGTTTTGTGGGAGGAGGAGAGGGTTGTCTGTGTATATGAGGCAATTGTAACATTGCCTTAATATTCCCAGGTTCACCAGCTGAGCAGGAGAGGACATTAGCAACTGATCCCTCGACATGTAACTGAGTAAATCTCCCTGATATAAAAGTCCTTATGCTATAGTATTCCAGGAAAAAGAATCTCCAAAATGCAATGCAGACAATCTGTTTGTGGGCAATCAAAGTAAGCAGGATGTGTTTGGGAAATGAAAAGAAGACAGAGTTCACCTGGACATTAAAAGAATATACAAACTCCAGACAGATGTGAAAGGCTAGGACCAGTGCTGGAGTCTTCATCTGAAAGGCAGTAATGCTAACTACTGCGACGCTAGAAAAGGCAAGGGTGGTAGTTCTCACATGAGCAGACCCTGTGGACTGCTGGTTTGGATAAAAGTAGATTTGTTCAGAATTCTTCTAATTCACTTGGGTTAGTGATCTGTTATTTAATATGGTGCACTCTTTAGCTTTCAAGCTTTTAGGCATTGCTCTTTAATGATCTGTATTTTTTTTTTAAAGTTTCTTCTGATAGCTTGTAAGAAATGTATCTTGCAGGAGCTGGATTGTTTATTATCTGTGATATGTGATGTGTTGAGGTGCATTTTTATTGTTAGCATACAGTTTACATTAAATGCAACACATTACTGAAAACTGAAGCTATGTGGTTGTAAAACTGTTTACTGTTAATTAAGACTGGATGCAGTTGGCAGGGACAGTTTACTGATTCTCAGTGGTTTATAGCTTGTCTATGAACATAGACAGAACCAAAATTATTGACAAATTATTGCCACAGCTTGCATGGACTTCATCCAGACAGATGATTGCCGGATCAAAGGCTTAGTTAGTGTTCCTGCTCAAAGGTCCCCATTTCTGTAAACATTTAAACAAGCCTTCTTTCTTTCTTTCTTTTTTTCTCACCTAATAACAATGCATAATACCTGTATGCCTGCAAGTGGGGATACTGCTGTACCCTTTTCAGCTGCTGATGAAGCAGAAGCTCTAGTTTACTACTGCCTACTAGCTAGCTTTATATGCACCCATCTGAAAGCATGCTGAGATCGACAGCTGAACCCCTCACTCACAGATCCTATTTGGAGAGGGATGAAGGGGGTTAGTTAGGCAGATAATACAGCACAACACATGCTTACATCAGCACTATCTTCACCAAGTGTGTGTACCAGCACTGTATAGCCTGTATCCTGTATGGTAATGGTAATAGATTCAACTTCCATGGTTTGAGCTGATTTTTTCTTGTGCTTTGTTCTACACATTGCATAGTACTTGGGTGAGTCTCCAAAACATATTATTAAGATTGGGAAAACGTTAGAACACCAGTGTAATAATGCCTATTTGATTTTTTTTATTTGCATTGTCAGTCTACACTTTTTTTTGAGTTCCAGATATGACTAGGTCAAGTGTCTTGGAGAAAGCACGCATACCTAAAAATTGTTAAATACATACTACCTACATACATTTTTTTTTTAGGGACCGCAAAAATATAGAAAATAAACAGGGTGCTGTTCATAACATTGGTTTGCGAATGAACAGTTCATTCAGACCAATTGGGCAGAATTAACAACTTGGTTAGAATGCCGTTCAGAGACGTGCATAATTAGAATGCATCTGAATTCCAGTAAAGCCCTCCTGAGAACCTCTGTGAATTTCAAACACAGAGAAGCAGTTGCCAAAAAGTACCAATAACCAAAAGAAAGGCAGCTGAAGGAGAATCAGGCAATAATTGGTAAAAAATCCAGCTTTAATCCACTAGGCAAAAACTATAACAGCACCAAAGAACAGATACATTAATCCACTGGTGCTGTTCCAGTTTTTACCTAGTGGATTAAAGCTGGATTTTTTTTCCATTTACTGCCTGATTCTCCTACAGCTGCCTTTCTTTTGGTTAACCTCTGTGACTTGCCTACTGCACAATTTGAACAACAATGAGTTGATTTTTTGTTCAGTAGTCTATCACTGTTTGGTAACTGTGTGTTTGCACAGTTAAGGAAACTGCTTTCTGTACTGAAATTAATGAGTATAATGTGGCAAATAACCATATACAGCCTTCATTGAAGCTGCATAGTGTCGTTGAACCTCTGTATCATGCAGCTTGTCTGTGACGTGCAATTGGGTGCAGTCATAATGCCATCTCTAGTTTATGTATCACTTCAGAGTTGAGAAATGAAGTTTGCTGCTCAGATGCACAATAAGGTTTTAAGTATTGCATCTTATTTGCATGCCTTTATGTGCAGCCTTGAATGCTATGTAAATGTTTATAAATATTACACACGGCCACAGCTGCACATAGCAAATAATGAAATACTTGAGTCACTGAAATGCTGCAATGTATTCACTTGTTAACTGGGTAAGATCTACAATGTAAACAGTTTTGCAGGAGTGATCCATGAGTGCTGATTTGGTTTAAGAACTCATGCTAAGGTATACAGTTGTTAGATGTCGACTGCGGGACTCAAATCCACAATTACAGAATGACGCTATTTTCCAACACAGAACCTAAAGGCTCTGGACCAAAGTGCCTTGCTGTCTTAGGCCAATGTATATTTCTTTCCAACTAAAGCTAAAATCTCTTAGGCAATGCATGATATGCTCCTTCTAAAATTCCTTAACAAGATGCCTACTTTCCCCACTAGTATTGTTCTTTTTATGTCATTTTGGAAACTCATTTTCTAAACATTCAGCAGCTGTGTCATTACAGGTCTGATGATATTAAATAAAATCAGTATTTGCAGTCCACTGGCTTGTCATTTACAGTAAATGCTTTCCAAATATTTTAGCGGTTGCACATTTCTGAGGAAATCCCTGTGATTAGCCATTGCAATCTTTTGTGGAAATGACCAGAGCAACAGACATCCTGCTTCTTTTGTCTTTAGCTCTCTCACTTCTTGTGAGCAAATGGTATGGCATTTCAGAAGATTGTTTTCTTTACATTAAGAAATCTATGTCACTCATTCAACATCCAGTTGTACGTTATGATAACAAACATTCTGACAAGGAATCATTCCTCCTGTTTACAGAGCTCATTCTGTATGAAAACTGCCGTAGTTTCAGACTTGCTTTACATTTTTGCAACATGTGATGAATATAAATGTTTAAAAGGGTTCTGTATGTGGAGAAAGTGAAGAAAGCATGCATTTTTTTTCTTTGACATTCTACACAATACAAATCTCTCTGCAACATGGTAAGTAGTAATTAGTACATTTTATTTTATTTTGCTTTGGGGAGCAGTCCTTGCTATCAAAATGATGGCAACATAAATATCATTGAACAAAGTGCAAAGAATAATAAACTATACAATTTTTAGTAAAGTTCTTTGCTATGCTTAAATCATGTTAAACTCTAACAGCAGTGCCATCTGCTATACTTAGCCACATAGTTCTAAGGTGACTAGTTACTTTACAAATTATGGATAGCAGTGTAATTGGTCCCAAAAGGATGGACAACGTCCTTTCACTCAGGATGTCCTGCCACAGGAATTTTCATTTTTTTTTAAATGAGCAATCTAACATGCTAGATTACCCAAATGCCCTTGAATACAGCTAAAATCAAAACAGTAAAAAGGACAGGAAGAAATGGGCAGAAAAAATATATTTCTTGTGACTGCTACTTCACAGCCTTCATTATGTCCAGGCCATAATTATGGAATTGCAGTTGAAGCTGGATGACTGTGACGACAAGTATCTATGCAATAACTTAAGTTTTGTCTGTGCAAAAAAGGACTAGATGTATTTATTAGATACCCTTCACCTCTCGTCACCCATGTTGTACACAGAAAGAGAATGGTAGTCACCAAAGCTGTTTGCTACCTCACAAAAGCCAAAAAAAATCAAAGTATTTTTAAAGTATTAGATTATCATGGAAAAGTGAGATTCTGGGAAGTGAATAAAGACTTTTTTTCAAATTCTGGCCTGTTTCACACATCTGTTCCAGGACTTTTTTCAATATTTGACTGAGAAACTAAAGGCCTTTTTTCCAGTGTAAAGTGCCTACATTATGGGAATGGGATCTCCAGCATTTTAAAGTTCCCAGCAGTCCTTATAAAAACATGGACATTAGAATATAAACAATTGTATTGCCTAGAAATAGTCTGAGTTTTCCAACAGGAGGATACAGTTGTATTAATACTTGAGAACCTTACCCAAAGGAAATCCAGCAGTCAGAAAAGCCTGTCAGCTACTTGTCAGCCATATAGAAGTGTCAGCTGTTTTTTTTGGCACGTTTGTGGCTGTCAGTAGGCTGCAGAAGAAACAAACTCAGCAGGTCATCCAGTAGACTCCCTCCCAAAAGAAACTAGAAGTCTAGAGAACTTCCCAAACAAAGTGGACCAGTTCCAACTGTTTTGTTTTACTGGCAATAAGCTTGAGCTGTTTTATAACAAAAATTTTACAAAGACAGCGATGACTTAAATTAGTGTCTCCGAGATTAAGCCCACCAAGGGCACTCACCTTCATTTTCATCTAACTCACCACTTGTTTTCACCATGTTTTGCACGGAAATTCTATTCTAACAAGAAACATCAACACCAGAGAAAAACGCTTCCTTGATTAAACCTTTTCCATTTTCATAGTCATATGTATTTTCCACACACGCATGAAATACAGGTTTTACCTGTTTTGAGCTTTGTTACCACACATGGACAACTCTTTTTTTTATATTTATTCAGTAGACACATTGGTGTATGTGGTTTGTATCAACTATCTGTTACTTACTTATTTGGGTATTAAGGGGTTCTATTGTTGATTTATAAAATTTAACTAATTGCCAAAGTATCTTTATTCAAAGTAATTATTGCTAGCATCTCTTTGTTCTGTCCTTGCACCTGTTAGCATTAAATTTTAGTACTGTACCATATTACTTCACACTAAGAAGTCTATATAGTTGTTATTAAATGTCATTCTGCTGCTATTGGAGCATTATTATGTTAAAATACCTAGCAGGCAATACCAAAATTATTAATTTACCTACAGGATGTTGTCACAGAAGTATTCAAGGGTGTGTGTTTAAATTCTGGCACAGATTTATTTCTAGATGCCTAGCTAAAGTGTCATACAGAAGTGTTGCTCTGTTGGTCACTTACAGACTGTTGGAAGACACTAGATCATCAGCATGATGGAGAAGGAAGACAGATCATGACATGCTTTGAGTTTGCCACGTACCCAATAATCATTTCCTCAGGTTATGACCCTTATAAACATTCTCCATTTTCTTTTTATATTTCCAAACATAGCTTGCTTGTTAAACCTGGCAGCCAATCCAGTAAATATGCCAATCCAGTCTAAATGTGCACAACTACAGCTGTTTGTTACCAAAGCAGGTTAGAAGATTGTCAGCCCAGACACAGAAAAACAAAGCCCTGACTATGGTTCAAATGACTCTGGCTCATTTAATTTGTCGAGGCTCTGGGGGAGGTGAGTAGGCAGAATGGCAGTGTACAACCTTTGGCAGCTTGCCAATACCATGAGAAAGGGAGCTAGCCCAGTTTGCTGCTCTGCTGAATCCAGTAATGAAGTGGGAGTATAGTGTACAGTGTACAGGTGGGGGACACGTGCCCTGTCAAAATGCAGTCATCAGTAGACTTTTGGGAGGGGTGTGTAGACGTATACATGATGCTGTGAAGGGGAACATATAGCAGGCTTTCATGTAAGTGAGCATGCATATCAGTCACCTGAGTGGTATAGGTCTCAGGCCAATATCAGAAGAAAATTATGTCTCTAAATGATGGTCTCTCACAATCAGTTCTTCCCTTAAGGAAAACATTGTCCTGGGAAGAAGGAAAGGGCTGACTGATGGAAAGATGACTGATAGCTAGTAGGCAATGGAAATGAAAAGGATATATAAGTATGCAAAAAATGCAGCCTGGATTACTGATTAATTTGGATGCCTTTGCAAGAAATTCCACTGATGTACTCCTGGATCATGGTCTTTTACCTGATTATGAGACACTTAACATCTGAATATGCCCCACTAGGATGAGGAGACAGTTAATATCTGAATATGCCCCACTACAATGCCTTAAAAATTAAACCTTCTCGGAGAATGGATTTCTTAATTTGAAGGTATCTGCCATCTTAGGAATTTAGTAGATTATTTGTTGTTACATCTATTAAGTATTACTCCGCATCCATTAGTCGTCATGCTCTACTTTATATAATGCAAATGCTTCAAGCTAGCGCAACAAGCAATTTGTACTGCACCTAAAGCAATTTAGTTGCAAGCTGGGATGTTATGCTGTCTGCTTGGAAAGGGATGCTTAGCAAAATAAGGTCAATGTGGTCACACAAGGTTTAAATCAATTTCTTGTTAATAGAGTCCAAATAGTTAAAAGGGAATCACATATAGTTTTAAAGAATAGATTGCAGCCATGTTTAGTGATATTATCCCTCCAAATGTAGGACAAACCTAGTAATTTTCCTGTCTTGTATTTAAAACAAAGGCGGGCCAATGGGGCCATTGCTGTGATTAATAAGGGCAGTGAGACTGTCTCTTCATTTAAGGCTTTTTATGATGTTTTTAAGGCCACATTATGCAGTGTTTCATCCGTAAAGTCAAACAAAAGGGTAGGATAACCAGCAAAAAATATTCAAAGTTCTGTAAGTAAATATGAGTTTGCTGAGGTCAGTTTAGGTGATGCCCATTAGTTAGTGTTACCCATCTCATAAGATAATGTCTTCAAAGTTTCTTCTCATTGTAGAAAGCCCCAGATCTCAAGGGCATTGGCAGTTATCTATATAAGTTGCTTCATTAACAGGTAGAGTCACCATTATGGTGCCTCTTTCAGACTACTTATATATTTTCTAAGAGTGATTCCTCATTCTTTACAGATCTACAGTTATTGTATTACCAAATCCTTGTAAGGATGTAGCAAACATTGGTAACCCTTGTAAGGATGTATCAAACATTGGTAACTATTATCTGATATTTCCTGTTAATTTTGAAATTAAAACTGTATGCAAAAATCTTAGCCACAAGAATGCAGCATCTTCTTCTTCCTAAGAAGGCTTCATAACACGTTCAATGTTCAATGAATATAAAAGGTAGGCACAGGGGAGACATTATAAACTCCATTATATCCATTATATCCATTATGCAGACTTTCAGTTGGATAATAATATCTTGTTAGCAATTCTAGTGGACTGGAAAAAATCATTTGATTCCATAATTTGGTCAGTTTGATTTTACATGTGTCAAACATTACAAGTCTTTTGGCTCCTTTGAGAGAATGTAAAGACTATGCAAGCCCTACATACGTCACTCAGAGCTTCACTGCTATTTGCTTGCTATCCTTATCTTATTATGGTAGTCCTGCCCTTTATAGTTACCTTCTCATGTTCTACAGAATGGCTCCTCTTAAAGCTAGTGTAACTAAAATGGTCATGTTTTCTCTGCAGAGTTGTAATAATCCCTCTCCATATTCTTCTTCTGCATACTTGTGCATAAAGAATGCTTGAGTTAAATTTTAAACCACTTTGAGACTAATTTACAATGATTGTACACATTTAGAGGTGATTGCCTTTGCCTATACAAGTAAAATTGAAAGTTATTGAAATAACAGTATATTCCAAGCTATTTTATGCACTAAGACACTTGCTCGCTAAGATACGCCTAGCTTAACAAACTGCAAATGCTACCATTACAAATGCACATATAAAGCAATCAAAACCATGCACAAAACGTTTGGACAGTCTAATTTGATTTACCAGTGATAGCCTGCATCTTTTGTTCCATGGCCTCTGTATATTAGGCTGAAGTCCTTGCTGCCCCATAGTACCTTTTCTAGGCAGAGTCTGACGAATGGATATCCTGAAGTCGCAGATATTACTGCAGTGATTTCCAGCCCTAAATTAGACCATATCAAGGTGGCTCTTCTCAATGCAAAACATCGTAACAGCAAGAAAATTGCCTGATCTTGAGGATTTCTTGCAGCTTGAACACATACATGTTTATGCAGTTAATGAGACTTGGCTTCGGTGTAGATATAACACTTTCTCCATACCTGGCTTTTGGCTCCTACCATGCATTCAGGTCTGATGGAAACCTAGTGGTGTTTCCATATTTGGTAAGGACCACATCACCGATATGCAGATTCTCAGAGACCCAAAGACCTAGCTCATTGAACTACAGCTTATCCTGAACAAGATGTGCTATCCACTTAAAGCCTCCATATACAGTGATGTCCATGCATATACTTGAGAAACCACCTATTACACAAATTACTTTATAATGGGAAATTCAATTGCCCCTCAATATACCGGGCACCTCTAAATTTGGTATTTCAAGCAGTACATAGCCTTAATAAAAAACATTCCCTGGAACAGACAGTTAGCAGATAACTACAGTACATAATATTCTTAACCTGGTCCTAACAAATAAGTCTGATAATAATCTTATAACTTAATCTTTGAAAATCTCTATAACCCTGAGGTCAATGTTTCTGAATTTAAGGACTTCAGATTGACAAACTTTCTCCAGCTATATGATGAGTCAGCCAAATTCATTAGTAACATAACCAGATCCCACACCAGAACAGCTGCTGTTTATACAAAGGAGTTGTATTCCCACACAGATAAGTGCCTAGACATAGCTGTCCCTACAAGTGCCAGATATGATGGGAAATTTAGGAGCAAACCACCCTGGTAGTCCAGCATTTTAAATAATCTGTATAACAAGAAAAACACTTCTTAAATTATACAACAGATCTAAGATTCCTCATATTAAAGATTACTCAAAAATATCAGTAAGGAACGAAAAGTGACTATCAGAGATAGAATAGCAACTCGTGAATGTAAATTAGCTTCTGAAGCCAAGGCTAATTATAAGCCATTCCTTAGTTATATTAGGAAACTAAGAAAAAACATGTAGCGGGTTTTATCCAAAATGGTACCACCCAATTAGACCCAGTAGGTTCATAGGCCTATACTAGGCAAACAACCACTAGGTTCTTTATAAGTCTAGTCAAGCATCCCTATTGTATCCTGCAAGTTTATATGTCTTAGAAGTTATTCTAAGGGGTATATGTAAGCAAAGGCAAGATTTACAGTCCACCTTCGTTCAATAGAGGCAGGTGCTAGACCCGGTGAGGCATTTCTGATTTCCCATCCACTGGCCCAGGTTTCTCTTGAATAGGGTTAGGAAAGAGCTCTACTTGACAAATATTGGAAGCCTGTTTCAGAGAAGGGGAATTCTCTGAGACACATATCTGTTCCTCCAATGTAACTATCAGAGCAGGATTCAAGAGTGTCTTGTATGCCAGGTGTAGATCACTCCAAAACTACTCTGTTAATAAAGTCAGCAGAGGAATTTTAAACTTTAGTGATCGGCCCTTCTATTTCATTGATCCTTTCATTAGTTATTGGATTTTCTTTAGGTTTATAGGTTCTTTTAGGTTCATAGGCATAGCAAATATATTAGTAGACAAATTTAGTGCGAACTTTAACCGTGATACTACTGTTGCAATGCCACAAATATGTTACTTCTTCATGTGAGGCACTCAGATACCCATTTGATATTAAAAAAAACAGTTGGATGCTTAGTTTAATGATAGCATACATAAACCAGTATTGAACAGAAATAAATTCTTAAGCAGCTTTGCAAGGCTTTGAATTTGAGTCCAATGTACAATGAACGTTGAACAAATTCCCATGCCCTCTACACCCCTAACATCACAAAGGAACACGTACTGAAGTACTCTCTAAAACCAAAAATACAATCTTCACAGGGTCTGATAATTTATTTGGATACCTAATAAATAGCTCCAAACACGCCCTTGTGGAGACCATCTTCAAATTGTTTAATTGAGCTTATCTACAGGATTTGTGCTTGAGGTATGGTGAACTGCAGTATTGATACCACTAGACAAAGGTTGGCCCCATCACTATACAGGAAGGTATAGACCCATTAAACTAACTAGTTTGATTTGTAAAGTCATGGACTACATCATATCTAACCTCATAAAGTATGACATCAAAAATGTTATCATGTTAGTCTGACATCACTTTAGTTTTGTTAAAGGAAGTTACTGTTTACACAATTATGTCAATTTCTTTAAGCAGGTCACACAGCTGTTCATACTGCTCACTTGGATCTGGTCAGATACCATACATTATACCCATGCTGGCATTGTAAATAAGCTGAGTGCCTTAGCCGTAGATCCTTGCATGGTAAGGTGGATAGCTAACTGGATAAAAGATTGAATCCACATAGTTAAGGTGGTAGTTGCCTCCTCAAAAAATAGGAAGACAACTAGTGGTATGCCCTAAGGCTCAGTGCTGTGACTACTCCTTTGTGGCATCTAGTTCTTCTGTCTCCAGATTGGGAATCAGGACCTTTGGTTAACTAAGTTTGCAGATGACTGCTAACTGGGCATTAATGTCAAAATGCCCTCTGAAACCTATTCAATACAGTAGGAACTAACTCTCATATACAAGTGACATGGAAACAGGCTAAAATTAAATGTGAACAACTGTAGTACTGTCACATTTGGAAAACAACTATCTCCCTCAATGTACAGTCTAGCCAATGCTGCACTCCAAAATTATAATGTAGTCATGGTTATTGGAACCTGGGTTAATAATTCCTTCTCCTTCCACCACCAGGAATCAGCAGTCATGAGCAATTTATTTGATTTAGCACAACTTATATCTAAACACATTTCATCCAATTCAAAATATGCTATCATCCCATTTTATGCAACCTTATTTAGACCAATTATTAAGTACAATGATCCCTTTGGGATGAACCTCTCCAGACATATTAGACAACTGGAAAGGCCCCAGAGGTTCCTAAGCAAGATGATTGTTACCCTAAAGCCTCTGAGCTGCCAAGAAAGGAAAGGCTTGAAATATTATCCCTTTACGCTGTTTCTTTTAGGCTCTTGCAAGATGACCTATGCCTTATATTCTTTGCCATTAGGGTTCCCTTTCTCTTTGATCTCTTATATATGTGCAGGTGAAACAGCTCAAGTAATACCAGACCCAGGAACACTGGGGTGATTTCATTGTACAATCACACAAATACATACTGGAAAGACTACTTTAGCCACAAACACCCACCTCAAATCAAGAACAAACTTCCCGCTCATGTTAAACACGGTAAAACCCTAGCATCCCCCAAATTAATCCTGGATGATTGGATGAATACCTATAAATTTACTGAGGAATGCATCTGCTTTGTCCTTCTTGACTAGGGCAGTAAAGTATGAGGGTGGGTATTGGCAAGGCATAAGTGGTACTGTGACTCAGTTGCCTTGTACTTTTATGTTTGTGCTAAGAATCAAGCTGACACATCCTATAGTCGTTGCAAGACTTGGTTTTCACTAGATATTGTCAGACTCTGAAACAGGACTGTGTTATAAACATTGAACAAAAATATTCAGTTAAATGCAAAATTCTCTACAGGAAACTGCAGACAGGTTTCAACAGGCCAGTGCAGATATCCTGTTTAGTTTACTTTTTTTTTAGAAATTAATTATACAATGTTTTATTATTATATTGCTGCCTCTGTCTTCCTTAACTTGGTTATATAATAATTAGAAATCTTTAATCTGCACTTTTATCCTAGAATAAAGCATAGGAGATAGATCAAAGTCATACAAACAGCAACGATGTGGCTCTTGTCTGCACTGCTGTAAACCATTCTGAAGCAACTCCAGTCAGGCTTTTCATCACTTGAAAAATGGCTATGTGCCTCTCACATAATAATAAATACATTTTTTCTTTGTTTTTTTTTTGTTCTGGCCACTGAAAAAGTAGGAAACAAACTTCTGGCTTTACCTACAGGATAGTCAACATTAAACACTTTCAAAGCGTAAGAGTTTTTATTTAATGTTGGATGAACTGTGTGTCAGTTACAAAAAAAAACAGGCCAGGATTCAGTTTTATGTCACTGAAGATTAATTAATGATATTAGTAAAGATAAATGTAACCTCAATTAAAATGTCTGTACATTTTTAATGAGGATAGCAAATATTTGTGTTAGTGGGCTTTCTGGGGTTTTACTGAATGTTTTTTGAGGTACTATGTTCCTAAGTTAGGGGTTATGTTTTTTGCACTTTTTAGGTCACTAATGATAAGGATTGATTTGTACAGATGGTGATGATCTAATGTTTGCTGAGAGGGGTGGCTGTTAATTTTGAAGATATTTCTCTTCATTGTGTACAATATGCTATAGTACTTAGCGTTATAGGAAGAAGTGGGATTAGAAGGATTTTCTATGTAGTACAAGAGGAAGGGTCTCTGAAGTAAGAAGAAGACAGCATGTGAAGTTGAAAAAGAGGCAAGTTAAATGGTAGTAGATTATGAGTTTAAAAAAAATAACTTTTTCACTAAAAAATGTTTCTGAGTGCATGGTTATACAACAGAATGCTTTATACCAGCTGGACATATCAGCTACAAAGTTTGTTTTCTGTTTGTTATTCTTTTTAATTTAAATCAGGTCCAATTGCTAAGTGCTTTGGTTAAACTACTGAAGGCCAATACTAGGAAGGCAGGAAAATATGCAAAAATAAGTATAATATAGGGTATAATATAAGAGACCAGAATGAACTTGCATGTATAGAAATGTAAACATGTTTTTGGACATCATTTTAACCGAGTTATAAAAAGACTGCATAAGTGAAGTGTATTAGTTATGTTTTTCTGGAACTGACAAAGCCTGCTAATACTGTATGAAACTTGTATCTTACTATGTTCCTTCATTGGTAGACTAAAGCTCTATTTGAATCTCTTAGTCTAATACCTGGTAAGCCAGATACCAGAGGAGTGGGAGCAGGAATTAAAAGTAAAAATATCCCTACAGCTTGAGGTAATGCTGAAATGTTATTCAATGAAGAAGTCCTAAAACCCCCTGTATAGCACTTAGAAGAAATTAAGTACAAAGAAGAGCAGTGTAGTCTAACAAAGTGAATCCAGGTTGTGATGTTCAAAAACAATCAGTTAACAGTGAGACTCTGCTTACGAGTGCCTGTTAAGTAGATGGGGGGAGTATCTTTATTGCTAATGGGGGGAGACTCAAGACACAGCCATACTTTGTCAAAAGGTTTTTGGAAAGCAGGCACTGAAGATCCTCAACAGAAAGTATGTTAGTATTTCATATTCCAAGAGATGGATTGGTTACAGAAACAGGCACAGAAATATAAGCCTGATCATCCTTAGCAGGGGATGGGGGTGCTCATGGACAGACAATTATTATGGCTGAGATGTACCTCCTTGGACTACATGAAAAGAGACATGGAAGAGCTCTCCAATCTTGTAGCCCAGGCAGGTATGACTCTAGCCCTGAGCAGCATCCTGCCATCGCCCAGAACGTTACCACAGTACAAGGACAAAATGATTGACTTCAAAAATTGGCTAAGCTTCTGGTGTCACTCTAAGGGGATCCAGTGTCTGTCTGCCTGGGACAACATGGTCGACCGACCACGATGCTTTGCCAGAGATGGCCTGCACCTGTCACCCCTGGGATTCTGGATACTGGCTAAGGGTCTTGCCGCCCCTATAGTGCCTTTTTTAGGCAGGGTTCAAATGATAAATTCACCAGTGTAACAGGAACAGGCAAGAAAAAACTGAAGGTAATGCTACCCAATGCTAGAAGTCTTAATCTCAAAATATACTCACTCAAGGCACTCCTTAAAATGGAGAACATCAATATCTGTGCAGTGACTGAGACCTGGTTCAAGGCTCTAGGGAGCACCCCTGCATTGCCAGGCTATAACTCATACCACACTTTTCGGCCATCTAACCTGGACCAGAACACCAAAGGCAGAGGTGTGTCCATATTCATTAAGGATATCCACACCTCCAGGCTAGTTGCACAGCATAATGCATCCGAGGTTATCCAAGTGCAACTAACTCTGAGCAAAACTGCAATCCAAATTGTAGCTTGCTACAGATCTCCTACCATGCCCCAGGATTCCCTCTTCTCTTTTCTTGATATACTGGAAAATATTAGGGTTCAACCAAACATCCTAATAATGGGTGATTTCAACTACTCCAACATTAACTGGGAAAACTACTCATGTACCAACTCCTTTGCTCAATGCTTTCTGGAATTCATAAATTCCAATATCCTGGATCAACTTATCCACACCCCCACCAGGGGCAACAATATCTTAGACCTAGTCATTACCAACATGAGTGACCGGTGTTCCACACCTGAAGTCAAATCCTCGTTGGTCAGATCCAACCATAAGCTAATCACCCTAATTATCTGCATCCCGTTCCCACCTACTATTTAGGAAACCATGGTAAAAAATTTCTCCAAAGCCAACTTCATGCTTCTTAAGACAGAAGTGGCGAATTTCATGACAACCATGCAGATGGACAATACAGTTATGACTGCTGAATCCTACACAAATGCACTCTATAAGAACTTACACAAGTGCATGGATTGTGCTATTCCAAATAGAACCAAGACACTATCCTCCAAAAAAAGGAAGCCAATCTGGTGGTCCCCTGCCATAAACAAACTCTACAACAGAAGGAAGAAACTGTTGTAAAAGAGAGTAAAATCCTATGGGTGGAGGAGTTCTCTGGTCAGCCTCAGTAAGAAGCTGAGATCCCTTATAAGATCCTCCAAACCTAGCTATGAAAACAAAATCCCCACTGATTCTAAGGGCAACCACAAAGCATTCTATAGCTATGTCAAGAATCTCAATGGTAACACCCAGATCTGCTCTGAGTTACAGCACAATGGCATGCAAATTACAGAACCAACTGATATTGCCAACATCCTGGCAGATAGGTTGAGTGCTAACTTTACCCCCCGCTCACCCCCTAAAGGTCCCATATCTATACAGTAAAAATGCAGAGTCCCTGTAATCACATCTATGCAGGTAAAAGCTGCACTCTCTAAAACCATAAACACAGCATCCATGGGACCGAACAACATCCCAGGCTGCATTTTACATGAACTTCAGAACGAATTGGCTCATCACTTAAGCACCATGTTCAATTATAGTCTCATGTCAGGCCTTGTGCCCACTGAAAGTGCACAGCAACAGTTATCCCACTCCACAAAGGGGGAGCCACCACTGATCCTGGGAACTATCACCCTATTAGCCTGATGAGCCTGGTCTGCAAGGCCATGGAATGCATCATCATGGAACTCATAAACAAAGACATTGGTAACCTCCAAACTCTGGACCCCACCCAGTTCGGGTTTGTGAAAGGCAGATCATGCCTTCTGAACCTGATCAACTTCTTTGAGGCAGTCACCAAAGCCGTAGATGAGGGTAAGGTGGTTCACGCAGCCTATCTTGACCTTGACAAGGCTTTCGACACCATCTCCCATTCTGGAATTATAGCTAAACTCACTAAACTAGGTATAAATCCCTATGTCACAAGATAGGTTCCCAACTGGCTCACTGACAGAACCCACACTGTAAAAGTTCCAGACTCCATATCTGACTTCAAACCAGTGACAAGTGGAGTACCACAGGGTTCAGTCCTGGGACCTGTCCTGTTTGGTATCTACTTCTCTGAAGTACAGGCTAACAAAGAAAGCCTCTGGCTAATGAAGTTCACAAATAACTGCAAACTAGGAGCTGTAGTTGAGTCCCCAAATGATGTGGACATCCTACAGAATGGCCTCACTGAGACAGATGCCTGGTGTCAGAGACATGGCCTCAAGCTCAATGCCAAAAAGTGCATTGTCATCCCCTTTGGTAAAAGCTCTGTACCCATGAACTACCACATAGACGGCAGTCTACTTAACACTGAATATGTGATAAGAGATGTTGGGACCCAGGTGGACAGTAGTCTCTCCTTTGATAATCACATTGCCACAGTAGTCAGGAAATCCTTCTATGTGGCACACCTCATCACAAAATGGTTTTCATCCAGGAAAAAAGAGGTCATCATTCCCCTCTACTTGGCACATATTAGACCCATTATAGTGTACAATGTCCCTTTTGGAATGTACCTCACAAGGCATCTGCAGCAGCTGGAAAGGCCACAGAAGTACCTCACAAAGAGGATTACTGGCCTCAAACAGATATCTTACACTGACGGTCTCAAAAAACTCCAGCTTTACTCTGTAGCATATTGCCTACTCTGAGAAGATCTCTGCCTAACATATAACGTTATGTTAAACCCAGAGCTGTGGACATGCTACACCTAAAGAAATCCCAAGCCCTCTCAGCTACATGCTTTAGGGACCTAAACCTTGTCATCACAAAAAACAGGACATGCTGGAGGGATAGATTCCTGTCCCAGAGACTTCCTATACTCTGGAACAAGCTACCCATTTATGTCAAGCAAAGTTCCTCATTAGCACTCTTCAAGAAAAATCTTAATGAGTGGATGGGAAATAGGAAATACACCCTGGGGATCACTTCTGCGGCTCTGCTCAACAGGGGAACAGGAAATTAACTTTCTTGGGTGGTGTAAGCCAGGGAACCTTGTTGGCTAGGCTTACTTAGGCCCTTGGGCCAATAGCCTAGTACCTACCTATGAACCTATGATTGTGTGAAAGTACCCTCAGAGGGTCTGAAAGAGTGGTCATTTCTGGACACAGTACCTATCTGCTCGTTATTCTGAATGCAGTGCTGAAGCTGTAACTTTTGAGCTCACACAGAGATGAAAGCAAGGGGGTGCTGTGGGAAAAGGCTGATCGAAACCTCTCCTCTGTTGCTGCATGGTGACAGACTTCCTACCCTTCCCTCCCTGTATGGTGTGTGGATTATTACAGTTATTTTCTGTCTTCAGAATTGCCAGAATGCAGGAGTTGTAAGGTAAGCCTAACATTTTTATTATTATTGATTTATAAAATAAGAAAAATGGGAGCAAAGATAAGCAAGCAAGATCAAATCCCTGAGAAGGGAACACCTGTATATTTTATGTATTTTAACTACGGAAAGGAAAGTTGTAAATATTTGCATGACTGGTTTCAACTTACTAAGAATTGTGCTGGTGGGGTATTTCCATTAAATGGAACTTATGATAAGACTAAATTGCTGACATTGAAAGGTATTTTGAAAGAAAAGAAAAGCAAAGTAAGTGGGGAACAACTGACAGCATTTTATTCTTGGTACAGTGAAGCACTTAAAAGGGAAAAGGACTCAGCATTAAGAGAGTTGCAGGATGTTAATAAGAAATTGTTGCAACAAGTAAAATAGGTTAGAAAGGCACTACAGACCAGTAAAAAGGGATCCCTTTATCCTGTCTTAGGTCTGAAACAAACTGAGGATGGCCAAAAAGCAGAAACTTCTGAAGAGGATGATAATCCTCCAGTAGCTACTGCACCCTCACACCCATATGCACCAGTACGGGTATCTCCTGTACAAGACTCCGTTGTTTCTGAGACTCCTACCTTTTGGTCTACTGTCCATTGGACACCCAGTTCACGTGATACTGGTACATCTCAGACTGGTTCCCCTATTCAATCTTCATCTTTTGAACAGGCATTTGCAGCTGAGGGGGATTCTTCTTCCTATCCTTCTCAGATATCTTCTGCTTCCTCAACAGGGGCATTAGTATTTGACACTCCTGTATCTTACCATACATGCTCACATGACAGAGTACAAAAAGAAGAGATTACAACCTCTGGAGGTGATCTACTGGCACCTCTCAGGGAAATTTTGGGGGCAAAAAATAGGGAGCTTGTTCATCGTCCTTGGACCCCTGCTGATTTGCATACTATGCCTAAAAATTTTCCAAATATTAGAGAAGATCCATTAAAATTCAAAGAAGAATTAAAAACTATAATAGAATGTTACAATCCTACTTTGACAGATTTAAATCAACTGCTGAGGGTAGTTACTTCAGATGAAATAAGAAAACAGTTACTGGAAAAGCCTGAAATAACAGATTTCGCTCTCATAGGAAATGCATTAATAGATAAACGAACAGCACTGTTAAACAAGATCACAGATGTTTGTCAAGTTAGGAATGACTGGTCTAAAATACAGGCATGTAAACAAAATAAAGGGGAATCCCCTGCAGACTATTTGAGACGCCTTAAACAGTATTTGCTAGACATTCAGGAATACCACACCCAGAAGAGCAAGCTAAGCCAGCTATTGCAGCAGCATTTGTGCAGGGTCTGCAAGACCCTGTACAAAATTAAATAAAGCAGGTGCTCATAGACTGGCAAGAGAAGGGCTTAGAGTCTTTATTAAGTGCTGCAAATCACTGTACAGAGTATCAGGAAAAATGAAGGAAGGATACTGAGGATAAGCTGTTAACTTTACAAATCAGGCAGCTGGAAAACCCAAGGAGTCGAGGTAGAAGCAGGGGAAGGGGTAGAGGAACTGCTAGAGGATTTAGCAAAAGTGCTGGTCAAGGGGGAAAAAGGTGCAGCTGGTTGGTAACAAGCTGGCAGTGCCCCTCCAGCTTCATCTAATACATCTTGCTTTAATTGTGGAGAGGCAGGACATTGGAGAGGGGAGTGCCCACACAGGCAAATGCAGAGAGCCCAAGATACTTGGACTGAGTGGCAACCAAATTATAATAATGCAGTTCCTCCACCACCTCCTCAGACTGGAAGGAGTCAAGAAGCTCCATACTGACTAGGTCAAAAAAATAATACAAAAGTGAATCTTAACCCTCTACTGCCAATAGATCAAAATGGGCCCTACGTTACGATGAAAATAAATTCAAAGAAAACCCCATTTCTGGTGGACACTGGAGCTACTAGGTCAGTGCTAAAAATTACTTCAGATAATCAAATACCAGTATCAAAAAAGAAAGTAAAGGCAGTTGGAGTAACAAATACTACGGCTACGTATCCTGTTTCAGAACCCATCCCCATTTCTTTAGGTCCGATTGAAGAAAAGCATTCTTTTCTTCTGACTACTACTGCACCAGTAAACCTACTAGGAAGAGATTTGTTATGTAAGCTGGGTTGTTCTATTTACTGTACCCCAGAAGGGGTGTATCTAAATGTTCCAACAAAATTGGAGGGTGAAGTATTGGCAGTTTTAGCAAAAGCTGAGGAACAGTCTGCTGAAAACATGCAGACAGATTGAGAGTTACTACAGCAGGTACCTGCCAACTTGTGGGCTAAGCATGCAAATGAAGTAGGTATACTAAAAATCAGCAGAACCAGTAAAAATAAAATTAAATCCATCAAAACCTCTCCCCAGAGCTCCACAATATCCACTAAAGCCGGGAGCAGAGCAGGGAATCAAACCTGTAATTCAGTCTCTAATACATCAAGGAATAATAATACTAGCTAAAAGCCCTTGTAATACTCCTATTTTTCCAGTGAAAAAAACAGAAAAGGATACTTATAGATTTGTCCAAGACTTAAGGGCTGTAAATAATGCAGTGCTACCTACTTTTCCTGCTGTTCCAAATACAGCAACAATACTGAGTTGCATACCACCTACAGCTAGTTACTTTTCCATGATAGATTTATGTTCAGCATTCTTTTCTATACCTATTCACCCTGACAGTCAGTTTCTGTTTGCTTTCACTTATCAGGGATAGCAACATACATGGACATGGTTGCCACAAGGATAAACGGAATCTCCTTCATTATTTTCTCAAATTCTAAAAAAAGATTTGGAAAAATGTGACATTTCAGGGTGGGTCTGTGTTAATACAATATGTAGATGATTTACTAATAGCATCAAACTCCTTTCAGCAATGTCAGCAGGATACCTTGCATCTTCCGACTATCCTTGCAGAAAAGGGACACAAAGTTTCTAGAGAAAAACTACAATTGTGGTCATCTCAGGTGCATTATCTTGGTCATTTAATATCCCAGGGTAGCAGGCAAGTGTTCTCTCGTACTAATGCAATATCTAAGGCCCCACTTCTGATTACTCACACAGCTTAGGTCTTTCCTAGGTATGACAGGATACTGTAGACAGTGGATCCCTAACTATGCGGAAACTGCCAAACCTTTGACAAATCTTTTAAAGCAGGATACACCAGAGCCTCTCCTTTGGAATAGTGAAGATGAAATCTCATTTCAGAACTTGAAGCAAGCCTTAGCTACTGCCCCAGCTTTAGGGTTACCGACTTTTATTTTATTTTGTCATGAAAGAAATGGATTCGCACAAGAAGTACTTGCCCCAAAACATGGGGACAGCTATCATCCTTTGGCTTATTACAGCACAGCACTTGATTTTGTTGCAAAAGGTTTTCACCTGGGCAGTTGCCACTGCTGCCATTCTAGTTAATCTGGCACAATCGGTGCTTGGGAATGATCTCACAGTAGCTGTCATCCCTCATTCTGTATCATCTCTTTTGCTTAAAATAAAAACTCAACCACTCTCGACTGCATGTCTAACTAGATATGAACCTAGACTTCTTTCTAATCCATCTATTTCTCTGATCAGCTGTCCTGTTCTAAACCCTGCATCTCTGTTGCCTACTGCTGAGGATGGTAAAGAGCATGATTGTGTGTGTGTAACTAACTATTTGCTTTTTCTTAGGGAGAACTTAAAGGACACTCCTATACCCAATGCTGACATGCATCTGTTTGTGGATGGTTCCTGTTGAAGGAATCAAACAGGAAAGTTGATCTCGGGAATAGCAGTCTGCACTGAGGAAACAATATTGTTGCAACAAAGATTAGAGGGTGCTCATTCTGCTCAAATAGGTGAGCTAGTGACTTTGCAAAAAGTCTATGAGTTAGCCAAAGACAAGGTGGCCAATATTTTTACAGACAGCCGTCATGCTTTCGGGGTGGTACATGACTTTGGGCAGCTTTGGAGAGACAGAGGGTTTTTAACCTATTCAGGAAATTAAATTAAAAATTCAGGGTACATAAAATCATTGCTAGATGAACTTTTGTTACCTAAAAAGATGTCTGTAATCAAATGTTGCGCACATCAAAAGGTGATAAATGTTGTTACAAAAGGTAAAAACGTAGCAGACCAAGCTGCTAAACAAGCAGTAGTAAATTGTTGTAAACATCTTTGTATGTTGACAGCAATAAACTACAACAGTAATGATGTGTTTGATTTTGCAAAATTGTCAGCCTTTCAAGCTAAAGCATCACAGGGTAAAGTTCTGAGGTGGCTCAAGGATGGATGTAAAAAAAAGTCCTTTGATGGCATATGGTGACATCCGAACAGCCGACTGTTGGTGCCTACCTCTTTGCTACCTTACCTAGTAAGGGCATATCACCTACCAGCCCATACAGGTAAGACAGCTTTACTTAATCAAATTACCCAAAGTTGGTATGCCCCTCATGTCTCCTCTTTGATACTTCAGTATGTACAAAACTGTAGTATTTGTTTGGAATATAACATAAGCAAACATGCCAACAGCAAATCTGCATGTTTAGCTCCACCCTGGGGATCTTTTGTTAATATACAGCTGGATTTCAACCAGATGCCTAAGACTAATAATTTACAATTTATTTTGGTGGCAGTGTGTATGTTCTCAGCATGGGTGAAAACTTACCCATGTCGCAAAGCTGATGCAGTCGCAGTTATTAAAAATTTGTTATCTGATTATATACCAAGATCTGGTATACCCGGCATTGTTAACAGTGACCAGGGAACTCATTTTAATACTAATCTGTTTAAAGAGTTATGTAAAGCTTTTAATACTAAGTTGAGTCTTCACTGTCCCAACCATCCCCAGTCATCTGGATTAGTAGAAAGGGTAAACAGGACCCTTAAAAGTAAAATTTCGAAGATTTGTACTGAGACCCACTTAAAGTGGCCCGAAGCCCTTCCCTTAGCATTGATGAGTATGAGGGGCTCACTGAATTCCACCAGGAAATTGAGTCCATATGAGATATTAATAGGGAAACCCATGGCCCTTACAGCTACGCCTCCAGTGGGAAAATGACGATTAACTTTGTCAGATGATGCTATGATTTCTTGTTGTAGGAGACTCCTCAAAACGTTGCAGCAACATCATCGAACAGTAAGAGCAGCGTTACCAAAGCCTCCTGACCAACCCTGGCACCAACTACAACCGGGTGATTGGGTATATGTGAAAGCTTTTCAGAGCAAAAACTTCCTGCGCCCGAGGTGGAAGGGGCCTTTCCAGGTCCTACTCACCACTTTAACTGCAGTTCGCTGTGCAGGACTACCACCATGGATCCATACATCTCATTGCAAGAAGACCTGTCATGTAGGGACCCCAGATGAATCATCGCAGCCAACAGAGGGAGATTGAGGTGTGACAGATAAATCATCTGCCCAGTGAGAAGGTCAACTTCAGTTGCAGTCCATAATGAATCCAGTGACAACAGGTACTTTTGCTTTGTTTCTGCTGCTGTTCCATTCTATAAACTGGTCAAGGGAAAACAGTTTTTTGCTGGTCCTTCAGCAATATGCCAAAAATCTAAACAAAACAAACTGCTGGATATGTTCGCATATACCTCATCATTCCAAGACAGGAATTCCCATGATTCTCCCTGCATCACATGTGTCATTTGAAAAGAACCTTAATGACATCAGCTTACCTGGTGTAATGTAACTGATTTTTCAAAGGTTGTGTCTTTCCAACTTGCAACCACACAACATGGAGACACATGTTATGCCAGAAATAGGACTGTACCAGTAGGGAAAAGCAAATGTAATGACACCAGGCATGAAAGTGTGTTAGACTCTTTGCACTTAAAAAGCTATGCCTGGGGGTGTGGCATGGGCATAAGTGACCATTACTACATTTGTGGTGATCGTGCCTACCCCTGGATGCATACAAACTGGTCTGGATGTTGCTTTGTAGGCTATATTACTCCTGCTATTCAACATTTCAAACACCCACCAGCAGGTAGACTGAGAAATAAGTGAGCAATCCACTGGACTGAGCAAGCATTTTACATTTTTAATCCTGGGTATGGAGTGGAAAGGACAATGCTTGAAATCACCATACTTGCCCAAATTCTACAGGAGGTGGCCAACGAAACTTCACATCACACCAGGATGGCAAATCGAGAAATGACTGAAATGCAAACTGTGGTGTTACTGAATCGAATGGCACTTGACATAATGCTTGCTGCAAAAGGGGGGGGGGGTCATGTGCCCTCATAGGGAGCCGTTGCTGTTCATATATTAGTGACTATCATGATGAACAGGAAAAACTGGCAAACTTCATGGAACAAAGGGCCAAAGAGTTGGACAGCACATCCAAAAACTGGACACTTTTTGGATGGTTGGACAGTATTTTTGGTAACCTGGGAACTAGCATAATCCAGGGTATTGTCATTGTACTTTTTATTATATTTGTAATTATTTTATCATTTTCTGTTCTAAAGGCTGTGATTACAAGATGTTTAACCTCACCTGCACATGAAATGCCACTGCATGCACAAATCAATGACAGTTCTATTTTGACAGAAAATGATGATGACTACTTATGACGCTGAGGAGTATTTTATCAAGCTAAGAAAAATAAAAATATAATTATATGTATGGTATGATACTGATAGTGTCAGAGGGAGAAAACTGTTATGGGACAAGACCAGCATATTAAAATGTATATTAATTTCAGTTTATTAATGATGCTATAATATGATTGTTAAAAAGCAAATATAATTTGTATGCAGGGCTATGAAAAATACAGCTTCATAAGCCACAGTATTGCTGTCTTTTTTACTGCATTCTCTTAGTATGTAATAAGACAGAATAGCACGTGTTGCATGACGTGAGGCACATAGCTATACAAAAAGGAATTTGTTAGCCTGACTCCTTCAGGCTAAGAGTGCATTGTTGCTAGAGCAGGTTTGAAACATCCAAGGTCAGAAACAAGACCCTTTGGAAGCAGGTGAATCATGTACAGGAAGGTGTTCACGTGAAGTCTAAAGCGAAAATCATGGGGGATGAGAACATTTGCAAAGTTTTCTATAGGACACAGTCATTACAACATCATGAAATTGCATGAGCAGTTTGATAAAATTACAGTTTTTGTATGTAAAGTGAGAATGCTTCAAGAAGAATTATGAAGACCAACTCCCAGCGCTGTAAGAATAAAATTTCTGTTTGCACATCCTGAAGTGTTGTTCCTGACTAGAGGCATATAAGGTAAATTCTTAATGTTATTTATTTAGGACTATAACAAGAGGAATGACTGTAGCAGTGTGCCATTCGTTAGGGACAAAGGCTGAGGTAAGGCTGTGACTGAACAGGGCACACAGGTGTGGTGTCAGTTCATTTTGTAGCTCATGTAAAACACAGCCAGGGATATTGTCAGGTCCCATGGATGCTGTATTCTTAGCTTTGGACAATGCAGCTTTTACCTGTGCTGCAGAAATGTTGGGTACTGGGCTTTCTTCTTGTATTGTGATAGTGCCTTTCGGGGAGGGAGGCATAAAGTTGACACTCTGTCGGCCAGTATGTTGGCTATATCTGTTGGCTCAGTATAAGAGGTATCATTGTACAATAACTCAGAGTAAATTTAGGTATTGCCTTGGAGGTTCTTCATATAGCTATAGAAGGCTTTGTGGTTGTTTTTAGTGTCAGCCACAATTCTGCTTTCATAGCTGGCTTTAACAGGATTTGATAAGGGATCTGAAATTCTTGTTGAGGCTGATAAGGGAGTTTTTTCCAGTCTTGTGACTTCACTTTTTTTGCAACAGTTTCTTCCTTCTGTTGTAGAGTTTACTGATGGCTGGAGACAACCAGATTGGCTTCCTTTTTTTGGTGGAGAGCGTCTTGGTTCTATTTGGTATGGCAAGTTCCATGCATTTGTGTATGTGCTCGTACAGTGCATTGGTGTATGACTTGGCAGCCATGCAGCTATTTTCCATTGACTTGGGTGCTGAGAAGTTAGACAACTTTGTTTTTAGGAGCCCAAAGTCAATTTTGGAGACGTTTTTCAGGGTAGTCACCTTTGTGGGGGGGGGGGGGGGGGTGTAGGTGAGATGGAGATTTCCATGGTGGTCCGTTTGTGGTCGGATTTCACCAAGGAGGAATTGACTATAGGTGTGGAGCAATGGTCTGCCATGTTGGTGATAACCAGGTCGAGGATGTTGCTTCCTCTAGTGGGGGTCATAATGAGCTGGTCCAGGGCATTAGAATTGATGAATTCCAGGAAGCGTTGGGCCAGTGCTTTGGTACATGAATAGTTTTCCCAGTTGATGGAAGGATAGGTGAAGTCTCCCAGTATGAGGGTATTGGGCTGGACCTTGATAGATGCTAGGGTGCTTAGGAACATGGAGTGAGAGTTTAGGGACATGGTTGGGGTTCTATACCAGGCTGTGACCTGTATCGCCATCTTGCCCAGTGTTAGTTGGACCTGGAGTATCTCAGATACATTATGCTGGGCTACTAGTCTAGAGGTGTGCATATCCTTTATGAATTTGGAGACACCACCACTTTTAGAGCTTCTGGCCATATTCCGGAGCCAAAAGGTATGGAATAAGTTGTAGCCTGGAAGTGCAGGGGTGCTTTCTGCCTCTTTAAACCAGGTCTCCATTACAGCACAAATGTCAACACTTTCCATTTTAAGGAGTGCTTCAAACAAGTGCATCTTGAGATTTAGACTTCTAGCATTGAGCAGCATGATCCTCAGAGTGCATTTGTTTGTAGCTGTTATGGTGGAAATTTGTTCTTTGAAACATTGCCTAAAAAGGCACCATAGTGGTGGCACGAGCCTTACCCAGTAACCAGAGTCCCAGGGGTGACAGATGCAGGCCATCTTTGGCAAAGCATTGAGGTCTGTCAATCATGTCATCCCAGGCAGGCAGACACTGGATCCCTTTAGAATGACACCAGAAACTTAGCCAATTGTTGAAGTCAATCATTTTCTGCTCATATTGTGGTATCATTCAGGGTGATAGTAGGATACTGCAAAGGGCCAGGGTCATACCTGCCTGGGCCACATAATCTGAGAGATTCATCACATCTCTTTTCATGTAGTCCAGGTAGGTACGTCTCAGATCATTCACACCCACATGGACAATGACTGAGCCATACTTGTACTTGTTGTGGAGTGATCTGAGTGCATGTGTTATGTGGTGAATCTTGGCACCAGACAGATAACTGAATGTCACCTTCTCCTTGCTCAACCTAGTGAGTGGGACATCAGTGCACCTCACTGCTGAGTCTCCTGTGATTAGTACATTGGGCAAAGTGTTTTGCCTTAAGATCTTAGGTTGAGGGGCACACTGTGGAGGTGAGCTTTGTGTTCTGCGGTTGGTGTTGTGTTGTGGTGATCAAGTGCATTTCTATCTTGGAGGTCTCTGTTATTTGGGTACATTTTTATTGAGACCTTCAGCAAAGGTGGGTGTATGGTTTCTGTTTTTATGTGTGAATTGTGATACTGGGTGTTTTGGAGGGCTGTGTGTTCCATGTAGTGTGTTGCAAATGTTGACCTTCTCCTATTGACCAGCTAGTCCTGTCTTGGCTAGAGAGTGCACAGCTTCCAATTTGGTAACGTAAGTGCATCTCTTACATGTATGAGTGTTGGGAGGTAAGAAGAGAGGGTTGTCTGTGTACATGAGAGTTGCTACACTGTCTCAGAATGCCCAAGTGCAACAGGTTAGCAGGAGAAAGCACAGGAAATTGCCCTTGTATCAATCTGTCCTTACACATTCCTTGTGTACAGGAAATGAGTATTTTATTTTGCATATTAACATGACCTACAACTACTGCTAAGTATCCATGTTATCTTCTCTTCAAAACTACAGTGAAAGCAGTCTTCTATAAAATAGAAGACCTATCTTTAAGTATGGCCTTCTAGGGCAGACGTGCACTGCTACAGGCCTGAATATATAATGTTGTGCAGTTTGTCTTTTGCATCTTATGTTGAGATGATTTAAGGTTTTTATAGGAAGTCCCCTTTTCCTGTGTTTGATGCACAGAAGTTGTTTTCACATTGCCTTGGATGTATAACACTGTACTCAGACAAAATTTGTTTTTTTGTTTTGGAAAAAGTCCCTATAGATCTAAGGGTTGAGGTATGGGAAGTGAAACTGGAGTATAGAGAGCTTTTCTGGCAAGTTAAACTAGAAGCCAATCGCTTCCCTGGCCTTAATGGACACATTAACATAGCCCCTGTCTTAAAACTAAAAGCTGCAAAACTGTAAGGGTGGTTGAAAGTTCCCAGCTTATAAGAACTAACTATTAATATGTTACAGTGGTTGTCCACCAGAGGGGGCATGAGTGCAAGTCTTAAGAATGAAAGTGTTTTTACACAGTTTTTTTTACATAAAGTTTTTTTTTATTTGTATTATAATGTATTTTAACTGTTTTATTAACATTTTGTACATGAATTTTATGATTATATTGAAAATTAAGTTGGTATATTGCATAGGGTTGTTTATGTGAAGTTTTTAAACTTTGTTAACTGAGTTTAATGAAGTATTTTACGTGACTGGTTAGTGACAACCACAGGAAGTATAACAGGGAGGGGGAAGTTAATGTTCCTTTAATCTGATGAAGTCTAAGTGTGACAAAGATGTTTCTGTGCTTGATTGTGAATTAATTAAATAAGTTTTTTTCATTTATTCAAGTATTTCTGTTTGTCCAAGGACTCTGCTTTCCAGTGGTGTATGTTTGGGGGTTACTAGTGAATTTTACACCATTTATTTCCTTCTCTTTTTTGCAGCATGCTTACTATATTAATATAGAAGATGAGAGAAGTTCTCTAGCAAAACATGAGATGCAGATGAGTAAAAATCATAGTTTTATTTTTTGGCCCTTTAGATTATACACAATAATATTAGGCTAGGGGATATTAAAAATGTCACAGAGAAGGCTGAACAGAGATGGATCGTTATATTACAGTCAGATAAGTTTTATGGATAATGAAGTAGGCTCTCTGAAACCATTTTTAAGAGACAGGAAACTCCCCCATTGATATTTTTGTTTAGTGTTTAGTTTTTAGGACTAATTTTGATGGTGCCTTTCTCTCTTTGTTTTTTGGAATGGACATTTTTTTATAGTAAATGAGGTGTTTTGGTATTTCCTGCATAGTATCTATATTATTTGGACCCTATATTCAGATCATTTGTATGGTTTACATGAAGATGCCTTTTTTGTAATGGGTTTATATATATATTATTATTGATTGGGGGTCTTTTTCTCTCTTCCTCCTTTTTTAGACAAGATATTTTTTATAGCAAGCGAGTTGTTTTTAGGTATTTCCTGCATAGTATTTATATGCTTTTTTTTTTTTTGTTTTTTTATTGTGTTTTTTGTTGAGTCTTTAGTTATATGTGGTAGTTTTTTGTAAGTAAGTAAAGATGTATTTGTGTGCTCTGCTTTGGTCACTTGTGTTAGCCCATTCGTAACCTGGCAACAGCGCATACTCACATTTGGTTTTCGCTTATGTGATTATGCATGGTGCGGTAGTTACTTCATGATCCCGGAGCCATGGAGCGACAGGTAGAGTTTATTTTAGAACTATTTTGAGTTTTTTATATGATGATGTTGAATGATATTTTTGTTTTCTTGCATATAGCTTGATATTGGTTGTTTATTTATTTTATTTATTTATTTTATTTTACATTTGTTGACCGGGAAGGTCCGACTGGATATATGTCCATTTTCAGCAGAGGCCCAGGGGGAAAAGCTCCATACAGAAGACATAAGACAGAACAGCATAATACAATGTAAAATACAATAGAGAAATACAATCCAGAGAAATTGTTACATATTTACATAATGAAACCATTCCATTCCAAGTTCATATATGTTTGTATGTTTCTTTACAGGTTACTTAAAATACATTCTAGCTTTCACTTAAACATGTTAGTAGAGAATAAATTAAGTTTGGATTCATAGACTCTGCTAGGAGACTCTAATATTTTTTTTTTATTTAAGAATGATAATCATATTTCTGTATTTTTAATTTCGTAAAGGTAGCTCAGGATTGGGGCCGCTAGTATGATTGATGGTTTCTATAACAACTGATTGATGAGTTTAATTGGTTTTGGATTGTGATTTGTCAATCAATAATATAAATGTATGAATGTTGATAAGGTTGTATTATGTCTGAAGAAGCATAGTCATTCTACACGAAAGCACTTACATTTTATACAATAAATTTATTTTTTTTATCTGCCGTGTTGTCACATCTTGGTGGCATTACATTATTTTCATTGAAGGTACCTTGTCTTTGCAACTTTATCTGACAGCTATGAATTGGTGTCTTTCTTTTGATGTTTTGAATATTAATTTTGCCTAGTAATATGAGAAAATGAGTACAGCAAATTTTTTAAGAAATCTGATAAGCTAGTAAGTTTAATGGAACGTTTACTAGTTAATGACACAGTGTTTACAAATGAATTGTCTTCTACCATTGCTAAATCTGCAGTAAATAATCTACCTACTTATATAAATCAAAAACAGCAAGTAACCTGTTAATTTGCTAAAAATGCAGAGGACGGGGGTCATGCCAATACATCCTTTGCTAATAACGTTGAAGACAGTGCTTCTGACAGAAATATGTAAATTGGAAAACAAGCTGTAGATGAAATAGATCCTAATGACTGTGATAGGGCTACAAATAGAATAATTGCATCAGGTCTAAGTCACTGTGATACAACCAAGCTGGTAAGATGTAATGTTTTAAACAGAGAAGTAGTACAAGCCATGCTAGATTTGTGATATCTCTTGCTAAGCTTTCCCTCTTATGTAAGCAACCAAATAATGTAGGAATTATGTATTCATGGTGATAGAAAAGAGAATCCTCTTTACACTTGTAGAAATTTATAACATACCTCTCACCCTTCCATCTCCAAAATGAAGAACATTACCTCTCATAATGTGGAACAAATGGCCAAAATGTGGAATACCTACTAACAGCTTACTAACAACTTCAACTAGGAAGCTCACAGGATGGTTAAAATTTGCTAGTAATATGATTCAATACTATTTACCATGTATATCAGTTAAAAAAGTTCCTAACACTGAATTTGATTCAGACTCTTTCAATGTGGAACTTCTCGGAGCATGAGCTTTCTGAGACCCCAAATCAGAAATGTTATATCATAACATATGTTAATCATAATGAGGTACACTTGAGAGGTATGATTAGACAGTTCTGAGAAAATTGTTGCATCCTGTTGTTGCAGTGCCTGACTTAAGCCATGGTGTGATATTAGGGAAAGACATTCCCTTTTTTAAAGGACTTTGGAAAATGTGAGAAAAGTGAGAATCTATAGACAGTGTGACAAGATGGTACACTTATCTGTACAAGGATGGGAGGAGGAACAAT